>NW_028270140.1:0-300000 GCF_037043375.1 Chiloscyllium plagiosum
TCTCTCTTTTTCTCTGTGTGTTTTTCTCTCTCTTTTTCTCACTTTTTCTCTTTTTCTCTCTTTTTCTCTTTTTCTCTCACTTTTTCTCTTTTTCTCTCTTTCTCTCTCTTTTTCTCTCTTTCTCTCTTTTTCTCTCTCTTTTCTCTCTCTTTTTCTCTCTTTCTCCCTTTTTCTCTCTCCGTTTTTCTCTCTTTTTCTCTTTTTCACTTCCTCTCTTTTTCTGCTTTTCTCTTTTTCTCTCTTTTGCTCTCTCTTTTTCTCTTTTTCTCTCTTTTTTCTTTCTCTCTCTTTTTCTCTCTCTTATTCTCTTTCTCTCTTTTTTCTTTTTCTCTCTGTTTTTCTCTCTCTTTTTCTCTCCTTTTCTCACTTTTTCTTTCTTTTTCTCTTTTTCTCTTTTTTCTCTCTTTTTCTCTCTCTTTTTCTCCTTTTCTCTCTCTTTTTCTTTTTTTTCTCTCTTTTTCTCTCTTTCTCTCTTTTTCTCTGTCTTTTTCTCTCTTTTCTCTCTGTTTTTCTTTCTCTCTTTTTCGCTCTGTTTTTCTCTCTTTTTTCTTTTTCTTTTTCTCTCTTTTTCTCTCTCTTTTTCTCTTTTTCTCTCTTTCTCTCTTTTTCTCTCTTTTTCTCTCTCTTTTACACTTTTTCTCTCTTTTTTCTCTCACTTTTACTCTTTCTCTCTCTTTCTCTCTTTTTCTCTCTCTTTTCCTCTTTTTCTCTTTCTCTCTTTTACTCTCTATTTTTCTCTTTTTCTCTCTCTTTTTCTCTGTGTTTTTTTCTCTCTCTTTTTCTCACTTTTTCTCTTTTTCTCTCTCTTTTTCTCTTTTTCTCTCACTTTTTCTCTTTTTCTCTCTTTATCTCTCTTTTTCTCTCTTTCTCTCTTTTTCTCTCTCTTTTCTCTCTCTTTTTCTCTTTTTCTCCCTTTCTCCCTTTTTCTCTCTCCTTTTTTCTCTCTTTTTCTCTTTTTCACTTCCTCTCTTTTTCTGCTTTTCTCTTTTCTCTCTTTTGCTCTCTCTTTTTCTCTTTTTCTCTCTTTTTTCTTTCTCTCTCTTTTTCTCTCTCTTATTCTCTTTCTCTCTTTTTTCTTTTTCTCTCTGTTTTTCTCTCTTTTTCTCTCCTTTTCTCACTTTTTCTTTCTTTTTCTCTTTTTCTCTCTCTTTTTCTCTTTTTCTCTCACTTTTTCTCTTTTTCTCTCTTTATCTCTCTTTTTCTCTCTTTCGCTCTTTTTCTCTCTCTTTTCTCTCTCTTTTTCTCTTTTTCTCTCTTTCTCCCTTTTTCTCTCTCCTTTTTTCTCTCTTTTTCTCTTTTTCACTTCCTCTCTTTTTCTGCTTTTCTCTTTTTCTCTCTTTTGCTCTCTCTTTTTCTCTTTTTCTCTCTTTTTTCTTTCTCTCTCTTTTTCTCTCTCTTATTCTCTTTCTCTCTTTTTTCTTTAACTCTCTGTTTTTCTCTCTCTTTTTCTCTCCTTTTCTCACTTTTTCTTTCTTTTTCTCTTTTTCTCTTTTTTCTCTCTTTTTCTCTCTCTTTATCTCTTTTTCTCTCACTTTTTCTTTTTTCTCTCTTTTCTCTCTGTTTTTCTTTCTCTCTTTTTCTCTCTGTTTTTCTCTCTTTTTTCTTTTTCTTTTTCTCTCACTTTTTCTCTTTTTCTCTCACTTTTTCTCTTTTTCTCTCTTTCTCTCACTTTTTCTCTCTTTCTCTCTTTTTCTCTCTCTTTTCTCTCTCTTATTCTCTTTCTCTCTTTTTTCTTTTTCTCTCTCTTTTTCTCTTTTTCTCTCTCTTTTTCTCTTTTTCTCTCTTTCTCTTTTTTCTCACTTTTCTCTCTCTTTTTCTCTTTTTCTCTTTTTCTCTCTTTCTCTCTTTTTCTCTCTCTTTTTCTCTCTTTTTCTCTCTCTTTTTCTCTCTCTCTCTCTTTCTCTCTTTTTCTCTCACTTTTTCTCTTTTTCTCTCTTTCTCTCTCTCTTTCTCTCTTTCTCTCTTTTTCTCTCTCTTTTTCTCTCTCTTTTCTCTCTCTTTTCTCTCTCTTTTTCTCTTTTTCTCTCTTTCTCCCTTTTTCTCTCTCTTTTTTCTGTCTTTTTCTCTTTTTCACTTCGTCTCTTTTCCTGCTTTTCGCTTTTTCTCTATTTTTCTCTTTCTTTTTCTCTCTCTTTTACTCTTTTTCTCTCTTTTTCTCTCACTTTTAGTCTTTTTCACTTTTTCTCTCTTTTTCTCTCTCTTTTTCTCTCTCTTTTCTCTCTTTCTCCCTTTTAGTCTCTCCTTTTCTCTCTCTTTTTCTCTTTTTCTCTCTTTTTCTCTCTCTTTTTCTCTCTTTTTCTATTTTTCTCTCTTTCTCCCTTTTTCTCTCTCCTTTTTTCTCTCTTTTTCTCTTTTTCACTTCGTCTCTTTTTCTGCTTTTCTCTTTTTCTCTATTTTTCTCTCTCTTTTTCTCTCTCTTTTACTCTTTTTCTCTCTTTTCTCTCATTTTTACTCTTTTTCTCTTTTTCTCTCTCTTTTTCTCTTTTTCTCTCTTTCTCCCCTTTTCTCTCTCCTTTTCTCTCTCTATTTCTCTTTTTCTCTCTTTTTCTCTCTCTTTTTCTCCCTTTTTCTCTTTTTCTCTCTTTCTCCCTTTTTCTCTCTCCTTTTCTCTCTCTTTTTCTCTTAGTCTCTTTTTCTCTCACTTTTTCCGCCTTTCTCTTTTTCTCTCTTTTCTCTGTCTTTTTCTCTCTGTTTTTCTTTCTCTCTCTTTCTCTCTTTTTCCCTCTGTTTTTCTCTCTTTTTTCTTCCTCTTTTTCTCTCTCTTTTTCTCTATTTTTCTCTCTCTTTTTCTCTCTCTTTTACTCTTTTTCTCTCTTTTTCTCACTTTTTCTCTCACCTTTACTCTTTTTCTCTTTTTCTCTCTTTTTCTCTCTCTTTTTCTCTTTTTCTCTCTTTCTCACTTTTTCTCTCTCAGTCTCTTTTTCTCTCTTTTTCTCTTTTACTCTCTCTGTTTCTCTTTTCTCTTTCACTCTTTTTCTGTCTCTTTTTCTCTTTCTCTCTTTTTCTCTCTCTTTTTCTCTCTCTTTTCCTCTTTTTCTCTCTTTCTCTTTTTTCTCTCTTTTCTCTCTCATTTTCTCTTTTTCTCTTTTTCTCTCTTTCTCTCTTTTTCTCTCTCTTTTTCTCTCTTTTTCTCTCTCTTTTTCTCTATTTTTCTCCCTCTTTTTCTCTCTCTTTTACTCTTTTTCTCTCTTTTTCTCTCACTTTTCTCTTTTTCTCTCTTTTTCTCTCTTTTTCTCTCTCTTTTTCTCTTTTTCTCTCTTTCTCACTTTTTCTCTCTCAGTCTCTTTTTCTCTCTTTTTCTCTTTTAACTCTCTCTGTTTCTCTTTTTCTCTTTCTCTCTTTTTCTGTCTCTTTTTCTCTTTCTCTTTTTTCTCTCTCTTTTTCTCTTTTTCTCTCTTTCTCTTCTTTCTCTCTTTTCTCTCTCATTTACTCTTTTTCTCTTTTTCTCTTTCTCTCTTTTTCTCTCTCTTTTTCTCTCTTTTTCTCTCTCTTTTCTTTCTCTCTCATTCTCTCTCTTTTCCTCTTTTTCTCTTTCTCTCTTTTACTCTCTCTTTTTCTCTGTGTTTTTTTCTCTCTCTTTTTCTCACTTTTTCTCTTTTTCTCTCTTTCTCTCTCTTTTTCTCTCTTTCTCTCTTTTTCTCTCTCTTTTCTCTCTCTTTTTCTCTCTTTCTCCCTTTTTCTCTCTCCGTTTTTCTCTCTTTTTCTCTTTTTCACTTCCTCTCTTTTTCTGCTTTTCTCTTTTTCTCTCTTTTGCTCTCTCTTTTTCTCTTTTTCTCTCTTTTTTCTTTCTCTCTCTTTTTCTCTCTCTTATTCTCTTTCTCTCTTTTTTCTTTTTCTCTCTGTTTTTCTCTCTCTTTTTCTCTCCTTTTCTCACTTTTTCTTTCTTTTTCTCTTTTTTCTCTCTTTTTCTCTCTCTTTTTCTCCTTTTCTCTCTCTTTTTCTTTTTTTCTCTCTTTTTCTCTCTTTCTCTCTTTTTCTCTGTCTTTTTCACTCTTTTCTCTCTGTTTTTCTTTCTCTCTTTTTCGCTCTGTTTTTCTCTCTTTTTTCTTTTTCTTTTTCTCACTTTTTCTCTCTCTTTTTCTCTTTTTCTCTCTTTCTCTCTTTTTCTCTCTTTTTCTCTCTCTTTTACTCTTTTTCTCTCTTTTTTCTCTCACTTTTACTCTTTCTCTCTTTTTCTCTCTCTTTTCCTCTTTTTCTCTTTCTCTCTTTTACTCTCTATTTTTCTCTTTTTCTCTCTCTTTTTCTCTGTGTTTTTTTCTCTCTCTTTTTCTCACTTTTTCTCTTTTTCTCTCTCTTTTTCTCTTTTTCTCTCACTTTTTCTCTTTTTCTCTCTTTATCTCTCTTTTTCTCTCTTTCTCTCTTTTTCTCTCTCTTTTACTCTTTTTCTCTCTTTTCTCTCATTTTTACTCTTTTTCTCTTTTTCTCTCTCTTTTTCTCTTTTTCTCTCTTTCTCCCCTTTTCTCTCTCCTTTTCTCTCTCTATTTCTCTTTTTCTCTCTTTTTCTCTCTCTTTTTCTCCCTTTTTCTCTTTTTCTCTCTTTCTCCCTTTTTCTCTCTCCTTTTCTCTCTCTTTTTCTCTTAGTCTCTTTTTCTCTCACTTTTTCCGCCTTTCTCTTTTTCTCTCTTTTCTCTGTCTTTTTCTCTCTGTTTTTCTTTCTCTCTCTTTCTCTCTTTTTCCCTCTGTTTTTCTCTCTTTTTTCTTCCTCTTTTTCTCTCTCTTTTTCTCTATTTTTCTCTCTCTTTTTCTCTCTCTTTTACTCTTTTTCTCTCTTTTTCTCACTTTTTCTCTCACCTTTACTCTTTTTGTCTTTTTCTCTCTTTTTCTCTCTCTTTTTCTCTTTTTCTCTCTTTCTCACTTTTTCTCTCTCAGTCTCTTTTTCTCTCTTTTTCTCTTTTACTCTCTCTGTTTCTCTTTTCTCTTTCTCTCTTTTTCTGTCTCTTTTTCTCTTTCTCTCTTTTTCTCTCTCTTTTTCTCTCTCTTTTCCTCTTTTTCTCTCTTTCTCTTTTTTCTCTCTTTTCTCTCTCATTTTCTCTTTTTCTCTTTTTCTCTCTTTCTCTCTTTTTCTCTCTCTTTTTCTCTCTTTGTCTCTCTCTTTTTCTCTATTTTTCTCCCTCTTTTTCTCTCTCTTTTACTCTTTTTCTCTCTTTTTCTCTCACTTTTCTCTTTTTCTCTCTTTTTCTCTCTCTTTTTCTCTTTTTCTCTCTTTCTCACTTTTTCTCTCTCAGTCTCTTTTTCTCTCTTTTTCTCTTTTAACTCTCTCTGTTTCTCTTTTTCTCTTTCTCTCTTTTTCTGTCTCTTTTTCTCTTTCTCTTTTTTTCTCTCTCTTTTTCTCTTTTTCTCTCTTTCTCTTCTTTCTCTCTTTTCTCTCTCATTTACTCTTTTTCTCTTTTTCTCTCTTTCTCTCTTTTTCTCTCTCTTTTTCTCTCTTTTTCTCTCTCTTTTCTTTCTCTCTCATTCTCTCTCTTTTCCTCTTTTTCTCTTTCTCTCTTTTACTCTCTCTTTTTCTCTGTGTTTTTTTCTCTCTCTTTTTCTCACTTTTTCTCTTTTTCTCTCTTTCTCTCTCTTTTTCTCTCTTTCTCTCTTTTTCTCTCTCTTTTCTCTCTCTTTTTCTCTCTTTCTCCCTTTTTCTCTCTCCGTTTTTCTCTCTTTTTCTCTTTTTCACTTCCTCTCTTTTTCTGCTTTTCTCTTTTTCTCTCTTTTGCTCTCTCTTTTTCTCTTTTTCTCTCTTTTTTCTTTCTCTCTCTTTTTCTCTCTCTTATTCTCTTTCTCTCTTTTTTCTTTTTCTCTCTGTTTTTCTCTCTCTTTTTCTCTCCTTTTCTCACTTTTTCTTTCTTTTTCTCTTTTTTCTCTCTTTTTCTCTCTCTTTTTCTCTCCTTTTCTCTCTCTTTTTCTTTTTTTCTCTCTTTTTCTCTCTTTCTCTCTTTTTCTCTGTCTTTTTCACTCTTTTCTCTCTGTTTTTCTTTCTCTCTTTTTCGCTCTGTTTTTCTCTCTTTTTTCTTTTTCTTTTTCTCACTTTTTCTCTCTCTTTTTCTCTTTTTCTCTCTTTCTCTCTTTTTCTCTCTTTTTCTCTCTCTTTTACTCTTTTTCTCTCTTTTTTCTCTCACTTTTACTCTTTCTCTCTTTTTCTCTCTCTTTTCCTCTTTTTCTCTTTCTCTCTTTTACTCTCTATTTTTCTCTTTTTCTCTCTCTTTTTCTCTGTGTTTTTTTCTCTCTCTTTTTCTCACTTTTTCTCTTTTTCTCTCTCTTTTTCTCTTTTTCTCTCACTTTTTCTCTTTTTCTCTCTTTATCTCTCTTTTTCTCTCTTTCTCTCTTTTTCTCTCTCTTTTACTCTTTTTCTCTCTTTTCTCTCATTTTTACTCTTTTTCTCTTTTTCTCTCTCTTTTTCTCTTTTTCTCTCTTTCTCCCCTTTTCTCTCTCCTTTTCTCTCTCTATTTCTCTTTTTCTCTCTTTTTCTCTCTCTTTTTCTCCCTTTTTCTCTTTTTCTCTCTTTCTCCCTTTTTCTCTCTCCTTTTCTCTCTCTTTTTCTCTTAGTCTCTTTTTCTCTCACTTTTTCCGCCTTTCTCTTTTTCTCTCTTTTCTCTGTCTTTTTCTCTCTGTTTTTCTTTCTCTCTCTTTCTCTCTTTTTCCCTCTGTTTTTCTCTCTTTTTTCTTCCTCTTTTTCTCTCTCTTTTTCTCTATTTTTCTCTCTCTTTTTCTCTCTCTTTTACTCTTTTTCTCTCTTTTTCTCACTTTTTCTCTCACCTTTACTCTTTTTGTCTTTTTCTCTCTTTTTCTCTCTCTTTTTCTCTTTTTCTCTCTTTCTCACTTTTTCTCTCTCAGTCTCTTTTTCTCTCTTTTTCTCTTTTACTCTCTCTGTTTCTCTTTTCTCTTTCTCTCTTTTTCTGTCTCTTTTTCTCTTTCTCTCTTTTTCTCTCTCTTTTTCTCTCTCTTTTCCTCTTTTTCTCTCTTTCTCTTTTTTCTCTCTTTTCTCTCTCATTTTCTCTTTTTCTCTTTTTCTCTCTTTCTCTCTTTTTCTCTCTCTTTTTCTCTCTTTGTCTCTCACTTTTTCTCTATTTTTCTCCCTCTTTTTCTCTCTCTTTTACTCTTTTTCTCTCTTTTTCTCTCACTTTTCTCTTTTTCTCTCTTTTTCTCTCTCTTTTTCTCTTTTTCTCTCTTTCTCACTTTTTCTCTCTCAGTCTCTTTTTCTCTCTTTTTCTCTTTTAACTCTCTCTGTTTCTCTTTTTCTCTTTCTCTCTTTTTCTGTCTCTTTTTCTCTTTCTCTTTTTTTCTCTCTCTTTTTCTCTTTTTCTCTCTTTCTCTTCTTTCTCTCTTTTCTCTCTCATTTACTCTTTTTCTCTTTTTCTCTCTTTCTCTCTTTTTCTCTCTCTTTTTCTCTCTTTTTCTCTCTCTTTTCTTTCTCTCTCATTCTCTCTCTTTTCCTCTTTTTCTCTTTCTCTCTTTTACTCTCTCTTTTTCTCTCTCTTTTTCTCTGTGTTTTTTTCTCTCTCTTTTTCTCACTTTTTCTCTTTTTCTCTCTTTTTCTCTTTTTCTCTCACTTTTTCTCTTTTTCTCTCTTTCTCTCTCTTTTTCTCTCTTTCTCTCTTTTTCTCTCTCTTTTCTCTCTCTTTTTCTCTCTTTCTCCCTTTTTCTCTCTCCGTTTTTCTCTCTTTTTCTCTTTTTCACTTCCTCTCTTTTTCTGCTTTTCTCTTTTTCTCTCTTTTGCTCTCTCTTTTTCTCTTTTTCTCTCTTTTTTCTTTCTCTCTCTTTTTCTCTCTCTTATTCTCTTTCTCTCTTTTTTCTTTTTCTCTCTGTTTTTCTCTCTCTTTTTCTCTCCTTTTCTCACTTTTTCTTTCTTTTTCTCTTTTTCTCTTTTTTCTCTCTTTTTCTCTCTCTTTTCTCCTTTTCTCTCACTTTTTCTTTTTTTCTCTCTTTTTCTCGCTTTCTCTCTTTTTCTCTGTCTTTTTCTCTCTTTTCTCTCTGTTTTTCTTTCTCTCTTTTTCGCTCTGTTTTTCTCTCTTTTTTCTTTTTCTTTTTCTCTCTTTTTCTCTCTCTTTTTCTCTTTTTCTCTCTTTCTCTCTTTTTCTCTCTTTTTCTCTCTCTTTTACTCTTTTTCTCTCTTTTTTCTCTCACTTTTACTCTTTCTCTCTCTTTCTCTCTTTTTCTCTCTCTTTTCCTCTTTTTCTCTTTCTCTCTTTTACTCTCTATTTTTCTCTTTTTCTCTCTCTTTTTCTCTGTGTTTTTTTCTCTCTCTTTTTCTCACTTTTTCTCTTTTTCTCTCTCTTTTTCTCTTTTTCTCTCACTTTTTCTCTTTTTCTCTCTTTATCTCTCTTTTTCTCTCTTTCTCTCTTTTTCTCTCTCTTTTCTCTCTCTTTTTCTCTTTTTCTCTCTTTCTCCCTTTTTCTCTCTCCTTTTTTCTCTCTTTTTCTCTTTTTCACTTCCTCTCTTTTTCTGCTTTTCTCTTTTCTCTCTTTTGCTCTCTCTTTTTCTCTTTTTCTCTCTTTTTTCTTTCTCTCTCTTTTTCTCTCTCTTATTCTCTTTCTCTCTTTTTTCTTTTTCTCTCTGTTTTTCTCTCTCTTTTTCTCTCCTTTTCTCACTTTTTCTTTCTTTTTCTCTTTTTCTCTTTTTTCTCTCTTTTTCTCTCTCTTTTTCTCTTTTTCTCTCACTTTTTCTTTTTTTCTCTCTTTTCGCTCTGTTTTTCTTTCTCTCTTTTTCTCTCTGTTTTTCTCTCTTTTTTCTTTTTCTTTTTCTCTCACTTTTTCTCTTTTTCTCTCACTTTTTCTCTTTTTCTCTCTTTCTCTCACTTTTTCTCTCTTTCTCTCTTTTTCTCTCTCTTTTTCTCTCTCTTTTCTCTCTCTTTTCTCTCTCTTTTTCTCTTTTTCTCTCTTTCTCCCTTTTTCTCTCTCTTTTTTCTCTCTTTTTCTCTTTTTCACTTCGTCTCTTTTCCTGCTTTTCGCTTTTTCTCTATTTTTCTCTTTCTATTTCTCTCTCTTTTACTCTTTTTCTCTCTTTTTCTTTCACTTTTAGTCTTTTTCACTTTTTCTCTCTTTTTCTCTCTCTTTTTCTCTCTCTTTTCTCTCTTTCTCCCTTTTAGTCTCTCCTTTTCTCTCTCTTTTTCTCATTTTCTCTCTTTTTCTCTCTCTTTTTCTCTCTTTTTCTATTTTTCTCTCTTTCTCCCTTTTTCTCTCTCCTTTTTTCTCTCTTTTTCTCTTTTTCACTTCGTCTCTTTTTCTGCTTTTCTCTTTATCTACTTTTCTCTCTCTTTTTCTCTCTCTTTTACTCTTTTTCTCTCTTTTCTCTCACTTTTACTCTTTTTCTCTTTTTCTCTCTCTTTTTCTCTTTTTCTCTCTTTCTCCCCTTTTCTCTCTCCTTTTCTCTCTCTATTTCTCTTTTTCTCTCTTTTTCTCTCTCTTTTTCTCCCTTTTTCTCTTTTTCTCTCTTTCTCCCTTTTTCTCTCTCCTTTTCTCTCTCTTTTTCTCTTCGTCTCTTTTTCTCTCACTTTTTCCGCTTTTCTCTTTTTCTCTCTTTTTCTCTGTCTTTTTCTCTCTGTTTTTCTTTCTCTCTCTTTCTCTCTTTTTCCCTCTGTTTTTCTCTCTTTTTTCTTCCTCTTTTTCTCTCTCTTTTTCTCTATTTTTCTCTCTCTTTTTCTCTCTCTTTTACTCTTTTTCTCTCTTTTTCTCACTTTTTCTCTCACCTTTACTCTTTTTCTCTTTTTCTCTCTTTTTCTCTCTCTTTTTCTCTTTTTCTCTCTTTCTCACTTTTTCTCTCTCAGTCTCTTTTTCTCTCTTTTTCTCTTTTACTCTCTCTGTTTCTCTTTTCTCTTTCTCTCTTTTTCTGTCTCTTTTTCTTTCTCTCTTTTTCTCTCTCTTTTTCTCTCTCGTTTCCTCTTTTTCTCTCTTTCTCTTTTTTCTCTCTTTTCTCTCTCATTTTCTCTTTTTCTCTTTTTCTCTCTTTCTCTCTTTTTCTCTCTCTTTTTCTCTCTTTTTCTCTCTCTTTTTCTCTATTTTTCTCCCTCTTTTTCTCTCTCTTTTACTCTTTTTCTCTCTTTTTCTCTCACTTTTCTCTTTTTCTCTCTTTTTCTCTCTTTCTCTCTTTTTCTCTCTCTTTTTCTCTTTTTCTCTCTTTCTCACTTTTTCTCTCTCTTAGTCTCTTTTTCTCTCTTTTTCTCTTTTAACTCTCTCTGTTTCTCTTTTTCTCTTTCTCTCTTTTTCTGTCTCTTTTTCTCTTTCTCTTTCTCTTTTTTTCTCTCTCTTTTTCTCTTTTTCTCTCTTTCTCTTATTTCTCTCTTTTCTCTCTCATTTACTCTTTTTCTCTTTTTCTCTCTCTTTTTCTCTTTTTCTCTCTCTTTTCTTTCTCTCTCTTTCTCTCTCTTTTCCTCTTTTTCTCTTTCTCTCTTTTACTCTCTCTTTTTCTCTTTTTCTCTCTCTTTTTCTCTGTGTTTTTTTCTCTCTCTTTTTCTCACTTTTTCTCTTTTTCTCTCTCTTTTTCTCTTTTTCTCTCACTTTTTCTCTTTTTCTCTCTTTCTCTCTTTTTCTCTCTCTTTTCTCTCTCTATTTCTCTTTTTCTCTCTTTCTCCCTTTTTCTCTCTCCTTTTTTCTCTCTTTTCTCTTTTTCACTTCCTCTCTTTTTCTGCTTTTCTCTTTTTCTCTCTTTTGCTCTCTCGTTTTCTCTTTTTCTCTCTTTTTTCTTTCTCTCTCTTTTTCTCTCTCTTATTCTCTTTCTCTCTTTTTTCTTTTTCTCTCTGTTTTTCTCTCTCTTTTTCTCTCCTTTTCTCACTTTTTCTTTCCTTTTCTCTTTTTCTCTTTTTTCTCTCTTTTTCTCTCTCTTTTTCTCTTTTTCTCTCACTTTTTCTTTTTTTCTCTCTTTTTCTCTATTTCTCTCTTTTTCTCTGTCTTTTTGTCTCTTTTCTCTCTGTTTTTCTTTCTCTCTTTTTCCCTCTGTTTTTCTCTCTTTTTTCTTTTTCTTTTTCTCTCTTTTTCTCTCTCTTTTTCTCTTTTTCTCTCTTTCTCTCTTTTTCTCTCTCTTTTTCTCTCTTTTTCTCTCTCTTTTACTCTTTTTCTCTCTTTTTTCTCTCACTTTTACACTTTTTCACTTTTTTTCTCTTTTTCACTCTCCTTTTCTCTTTTTCTCTCTTTCTCCCTTTTTCTCTCTCCTTTTCTCTCTCTTTTTCTGTTTTTCTCTTAGTCTCTTTTTCTCTCACTTTTTCCGCTTTTCTCTTTTTCTCTCTTTTTCTCTCTCTTTTTCTCTCTTTTTCTCTCTCTTTTTTTCTTTTTCTCTCTCTTTTTCTCTTTTTCTCTCTCTTTTTCTCTTTTTCTCTCTTTCTCTTTTTTCTCACTTTTCTCTCTCTTTTTCTCTTTTTCTCTCTTTCTCTCTTTTTCTCTCTCTTTTTCTCTCTTTTTCTCTCTCTTTCTCTCTCTCTCTCTCTTTCTCTCTTTTTCTCTCACTTTTTCTCTTTTTCTCTCACTTTTTCTCTTTTTTTCTCTTTCTCTCTCTTTTTCTCTCTTTCTCTCTTTTTCTCTCTCTTTTTCTCTCTCTTTTCTCTCTCTTTTCTCTCTCTTTTTCTCTTTTTCTCTCTTTCTCCCTTTTTCTCTCTCTTTTTTCTCTCTTTTTCTCTTTTTCACTTCGTCTCTTTTTCTGCTTTCCGCTTTTTCTCTATTTTTCTCTTTCTTTTTCTCTCTCTTTTACTCTTTTTCTCTCTTTTTCTCTCACTTTTAGTCTTTTTCTCTTTTTCTCTCTTTTTCTCTCTCTCTTTCTCCCTTTTTCTCTCTCCTTTTCTCTCTCTTTTTCTCTTTTTCTCTTAGTCTCTTTTTCTCTCACTTTTTCTGCTTTTCTCTTTTTCTCTCTTTTTCTCTCTCTTTTTCTCTCTCTTTTTCTCTCTCTTTTCACTCTCTTATTCTCTTTCTCTCTTTTTTCTTTTTCTCTCTCTTTTTCACTCTCTTTTTCTCTCTTTTTCTCTTTTTCTCTCTTTCTCTTTTTTCTCACTTTTCTCTCTCTTTTTCTCTTTTTCTCCTTTTCTCTCTTTCTCTCTTTTCCCTCTCTTTTTCTCTCTTTTTCTCTCTCTTTTTCTCTCTTTTCTCTCTCTTTTTCTTCCTCTCTCTTTCTCTCTTTTTCTCTCTCTTTTTCTCTCTCTTTTTCTCTTTTTCTCTTTCTCTCTTTTTCTCTCTCTTTTTCTCTTTTTCTCTCTTTTTCTCTGTGTTTTTTCTCTCTCTTTTTCTCTCTCTTTTTCTCTCTTTTTCTCTCTCTTTTTCTCCCTTTTTCTCTCTCCTTTTCTCTCTCTTTTTCTCTTAGTCTCTTTTTGTCTCACTTTTTCTGCTTTTCTCTTTTTCTCTGTTTTTCTCTCTCTTTTTCTCTCCCTTTTCACTCTCTTATTCTCTTTCTCTCTTTTTCTTTTTTCTCTCTTTTCGCTCTCTTTTTCTCTCTTTTTCTCTTTTTCTCTCTTTCTCTTTTTTTCTCACTTTTCTCTCTCTTTTTCTCTTGTTATCTCTTTCTCTCTTTTTCTCTCTTTTTCTCTCTCTTTTTCAAATCGAAATGACCTGAAAGAGTTATTACTATCACATAGGAGAAATGTGGAAATAAGCCTGGAAGTATTAATCTAATTATGCATGATGTAGATATTGGAGATGCTGTTCCGATTAAGCAACATCCTCATAGACATAGCCGTCTAAAGTTAGCAAAGGTTCAAAAGGAGATTGAACACATGCTCCAAGATAACATAGTTGAAGTGAGTTGCAGTGATTGGAACTATCCAAAAGAAATGCTGCCAAGAGCAGATGGTACCCAACAGTTATATGTGCACTATTGCAAAGTCAATGCCATTACAAAGACTGGTGCATATCTGATTCCATATTTGGAAGGTTGTGTTGAAAAGGTGGGACAAGAACTTATATTTCTAAGTTGGACTTGCTCTGAGGGTACTGGCAGGTATCTTTGTCAGAAAGAGCAAACATAATTTTGGCTTTTGTAAAGCTGAATAGACTACATCAGTTTAATGCCATCCGTTTGGTATGAAAAATGCACCAGCCACATTTCAGAGACTAATCAAGAAGGCCATTTCTGGATTACGCAATTGTGTCATATATATTGATGACTTGGTTGTTTAGTCACAATTAGAAGGAATATTTTCAACATTTAGCAGAATTGTTTGATTGACTTCGGAGGCAGACTTAGCGATAAACCTAGCTGAAAGTGAATTTGTCAAAGCCAAAGTCACCTTCCTGGGCTGTATTATTAGACATCGACAAATGGTCCCACAAGATGCAAAAACAAAGGTAATTGGGGAATTTCGAGCTGAAAGTGTGTTGCTGGAAAAGCGCAGCAGGTCAGGCAGCATCTAGGGAACACGAGAATCGACGTTTCGGGCATAAGCCCTTCTTCAGGAATTGGGGAGTTTCCCATACCATTGACAAAAAAAAAGTACTATGGTTCCTGGGATTGAGTGGATTTTATCGAAACTTCACACCAAATGTTAGCAGTGTGGCTGCTCCACTCACTGAATTGCGACAGAAAGAAAAGGAGTTCCTGTGAACAGCATACTGTCAGAAGGCATTTGACAGCCTGAAAGCTGTGTTAATTGGCCATTGTTGTTCCAGCAGCAGGAAGTGCGGCAACGTTGAGCAGGAGACTGTCGGAGAAGTCATGAAGTTGCATATTTGGGTGGTTGCTTCACCCGAAACACTACTTGGGGTAGTGTCTCCCACCCATCCTCCTCCTCTAACCAAAAAAGAAACCACTTGGTAAGGTGGTGCTTTCTTTTGTGTTTCATTTTTTCAGTGGTTTATTTGGACATTTAGAATAATGGGAATGGAAGTTAGGGCAGTTGAATGTTCTTCCTGCAGAATGTGGGAGGTAAGGGTCACCACTAGTGTCTCTACTGACTTCATTTGTGGGAAGTGCACCCAACACCAACTCCTCGAAAACCGCGTTAGAAAACTGGAGCTGGAGCTGGATGAACTTCGGATCATTCAGGAGGCAGAGGGGGTTATTGAGAGAAGTTACAGAGAGGTAGTTACTCTACAGCCATGTGAAGAAGGTAGATAGGTTACCATCAGGGTAGGAAAGGGAATCAGCAAGCAGTACAGGGATCTCCTGTGGTGGTTCCCCTCAAAAATAAGTACACCGTTTTGGATATTGTTTGGGGGAAACGACTTACCAAGGGTAAGCAATGGGGCACAGGTCTCTGGCACTGAGTCTGTCCCTGCTGCTGAGAGGGAAAGGGGGAAGAGGAGCAGAGCTTTAGTCATTGGGGACTCCATAGTTAGGGGGACAGATAGGAGGTTTTGTAGGAACGAGAAAGATACTGGTTGCTTCCCAGGTGCCAGGGTTCGTGATGTCTCTGATCGTGTTTTCGGGATCCTTTCAGGGGAGGGGGAGAGCCCCAAGTCGTGGTCCACACAGGCACCAATGACATAGGCAGGACAAAAGGTGGGGACCTAAGGCAGAAATTCAGGGAGCTAGGTTGGAAGCTTAGAGCTAGAAAAAACAGAGTTGTTATCTCTAGTTTGTTGCCCATGCCATGTGCTGGTGAAGTGAGGAACAAGGGGAGAGTTGAGCTGAACACATGGCTGCAGGGTAGTGCAGGAGGGAGGGTTTTGGATTCTTGGATAATTGGCGCTCTTTCTGGGGAAGGTGGGACCTCTACAAACAGGATGGTCTTCTCCTGAACCAGAGGGGTACCAATATCCTGGGGAGGAAATTTTCTCATGCTCTTCTGGGGACGTTTAAACTAATGCAGCAGTGGGATGGGAACCTGAATTGTAGTTCCAGTGTACAGGAGGCTGAGGATAGTGAGGGCAGGGATAGGTTTACAAAGTCGCAAACGGGCACTAGCAACCAGGATATTGGTTTGAAATGTGTGTACTTCAATGCCAGAAGCATCCGGAATAAGGTGGGTGAACTTGCAGCATGGGTTGGTACCTGGGATTTCGATGTTGTGGCCATTTCAAAGACATGGATAGAGGAGGAACAGGAATGGTTGTTGCAGGTTCCGGGTTTTTGATATTTCAGCAAGAACAGAGAAGGTGGTAAAAGGGGAGTGTGGCATTGTTAATCAAGAGTATTATTACAGCAGCTGAGAGAATGTTTAAGGACTCATCCACTGAGGTAGTTTGAGCTGAGGTTAAAAACAGGAAAAGAGAGGTCACCTGTTGGGAGTTTTTGATAGGCCTCTGAATTGTTCAAGGGATGTAGAGAAAAGGATAGCAAAGATGATTCTCCATAGGAGTGAGAGTAATAGGGTAGTTGTTATGGGGGACTTTAACTTCCCCAGTATTAGAACATAGAACATAGAACATTGAGCAATACAGTGCAGAATAGGCCCTTCGGCCTGTGAACTATTCTCAGCTCGTCCCCCTACACTATCTCATCATCATCCATGTGCTTATCCAAGGATTCTTTAAATCTCCCTAATGTGGCTGAGTTGACTACATTGGCAGGTTGAGCATTCCACACCCTTACCACTCTCTGAGTAAAGAAACTGCCTCTGACTTCTGTCTTAAATCTATCACCCCTCAATTTGTAGTTATGCCCCCTCATACAAGCTGACATCATCAAGCTATGAAAAAGGCTTTCATTGTCTACCCTATCTAATCCTGTGATCATCTTGTCTGTCTCTATCAAATCCCCTCTTAGCCTTCTTCTTTCCAATGAGAACAGACCCAAGTCTCTCAGCCTTTCCTCATAAGACCTTCCCTCCAGACCAGGCAACATCCTGGTAAATCTCCTCTGCATCTTTTCCAATACTTCCACATCCTTCCCGAAATATGGGGACCAGAACTGTACACAATATTCCAAGTGAGGCCGCACCAGTGTTTTGTATAGTTGCAGCATGATATTGCAACTCTGGAACTCAATCCCTCTACCAATGAAACCTAACACACCATATGCCTTCTTAACAGCACCATCAACCTGGGTGGCAACTTTCTGGGATCTATGTACATGAACTCCAAGATCCCTCTGCACATCCACACTACCAAGAATCTTTCCATTGACCCAGTACTCTGCCTTCCTGTTATTCCTCCCAAAGTGCATCACCTCACATGCAGCTGCATTGAACTCCATTTGCCACCTGTCAGTCCAATTCTGCAGTTTATCTAAGTCCCCCTGCAATCTGTAACATTCTTCCAAACGTTCCACTATTCCATCGACTTTAGTGTCATCTGAAAACTTACTAATCCATCCACCTATACCTGCATCTAAGTCATTTATAAAAATGACAAACAGCAGTGGTCCCAAAACAGATCTTTGTGGCACACCACTAGTAACTGGACTCCAGGCTGAATATTTTCCATCAACCACCACTCGCTGCCTCTTATAGAAAGCCAGTTTCTAATCCAAACTGCTAAATCACCCTCAATCCCATGCCTCTGCATATTCTCCAACAGCCTACCATGTGGAACCTTATCAAGGTTTTTACTGAAGTCCATGCATACCACGTCAACTGCCCTACCCTCATCTACATGGTTGGTCACCTTCTCAAAACACTCAATGAGGTTTGTGAGACATGACCTGTTCTTGACGAAACCTGTTGACTATCTGAAATCAAATTGTTGCTTGCTAGATGATTATAAATCTTATCTCTTATATTGACTGGGAATAATATAGTTCAAGTAGTTTAGCTGGATCAGTTTTTGGTGGAGGAGGGTTTTCTGACACTGTGTGTGGACAGGCCAACAATGGGCAACACCGTATTGGATTTGGTACTGGGGAATGAACCCGGCCTGGTGTTAGATTTGGAGGTAGGTGAGCACTTTGGCGATAGCGACCATAATTCGGTTATGTTAACAATAGCAATGGGCAGGGATAGGTATTTACCGCAGGGAAGAGGCATAACTGGGGGTCCTTGATAAGTATATACAGAGGAACCTCGATTATCCAAAAATGAATTATCCGAAAATCGGATTATCCGAAGGAGATCTTGAGGTCCCAATAGAAACATTATATCAAAGACGTCTTTTGTTGACAATGATTAAACAGGCACCGTCTCCAAATGACTGTCTGCCCATCCTCTCTCTCTCTCCCCACACTTTCCCTGGAGTTTGACACAGGAGTGAACCCAAAAAACCCCTTCCCCACATAACCACTCCAAACCACTACAAAGCAAAAATGGAACCTGTCAAAAAGTTGCAGTGAAAAGGTGTGTGTGTGTGTGTGTATGTGTGCATGCACGCGTGCGCGCTATTTGGAGACTTACCCCTCAAAGGCAACTGCAGCAATCTTGTTGTAGGTGCCCAGTCCGACTGGCCTGGAGAGGGGGCGGGTATGTATGGGATTGGGGGAAAGGGCGGGGGGCAGTGTTGCTCGGGAATGGGGGGCGGTGTTAGACAGGGATGGGAGCGGGGGATATGCGGGCCGGGGGGTAGTGTTGGACGGGATTGGGGGCGGGGGTTGTTGTGGATGGGGGGCGCGGTGCTGCACTGGGGTGGGGGAGTGGGGGTTGGTGTTGGACGGCGTTGGAAGCGGGTGGGAAGTGTTAGGGGGCGGGAGCAGCATTGGACGGGGTTGGGGCTGGGGTGGTGTTGGGGGTGGGGGCGGTGTTGGGGGTGGGGGTTGCTGGATGGGGTTGGGGCGGAGGCAGGGGGTGGTCTTGGACAGGTTTGGGGACGGGGCGGTGTTGGGGGGCTGTCTTGGATGGGGTTGGGGCAGGGGCAGTGTTGGGTGCAGGGATTGCTGGATGGGATTGGGGGCAGGGGTGCTGTTGGGGGCGGGGAACAGTGCTCAGTTGGGTTGGGGCGGGTGGCGGTGTTGGTGTAGGGGGGGTTTCGGACAGAGTTTCTCGCAGGGGCTGTGTTGGACGGTGTTGGGGCGGGGGAGCAGTGTTGGGGGCGGGTGGCGGTGTTGGATGGGGTTGGGGTTGGGCAGGGGTGGTGTTGGATGGGTTGGGGTCGGAGGTCGTTGTTGGGGTTGGGGGCAGCATTGGACAGTGTTGGGGGGGGCTGGGTCGGTGTTGGAGGCGGGTGCGGTGTTGGACAGGGTTAGGGATGGGGCAGTGGGGCCTTGCGCACTGTGCACTGCTGCAGTCTCCTGAACGGGGAACAGACTTTAAAAACTCTGAGCCCCAGAGAAAAGGCATTTTATCGATTAACCGAATAATTGATTATCCGAACGAAATAGTGCCCACCCATCATGTTCGGATAATCGAAGTTCCCCTGTTCCTATCAAGCAGGGAGATAGTTGTTGAAAGGGGGAGCCATGGTTTACAAAAGAAGTTGAAGCTCTTGTCAAGAGGAAGAACAAGGCTTATGTAAAGATGAGGCATGAAGGCTGAGATCGGGGTCTTGAGAGTAACACGTTAGCCAGAAAAGATCTAAAGAGATGGCTAAGAAGAGCCAGGAGGGGAAATGAGAAATTGTTGGCGGATAGCATTAAAGAAAATCCTAAGGCGTTCTATAGGTATATCAGGAATAAAAGAATTCTGGATTAGTGGTGCTGGAAGAGCACAGCAGTTCAGGCAGCATCCAAGGAGCAGCGAAATCGACGTTTCGGGCAAAAGCCCTTCATCAGGAATAAAAGAATGTCTACAGTAAGATTAAGGCCAATCATAGTGGAAAGTTGTGTATGTAACTTGAGGACATGGGGAAGCGCTGAATGAATACTTTTCATCAGTATTCACATTGGAAAAGGGCAATGTTAATGAGAATATGGAGATACAGGCTACAAGATTAGATGGTATTGAGGATGACAAAGAGGAGGTTTTAGCAATTTTGGAAGCTCTGAAAGTAGATAAGACCCCTGGGCTGGATGCCATTTATCCTAGGATTCTCTGGGAAGCCAGAGAAGAGATTGCAGAGCCTTTGGCTTTGATCTTTATGTCATCATTGTCGATAGGAGTACTGGCAGAAGAGTGGAGGATAGCAAATGTTGTTCCCTTGTTTAAGAAAGGATGTCAGGACAACCCTGGTAATTATGGATCCAGTGAGACTTACTTTGGTTGTGGGTAAGATATTGGAAAAGGTTATAGAACATAGAACAATACAGCGCAGAATAGGCCCTTTGGCTCTCGATGTTGCGCCGACCTATGAACTATTCTCAGCTCGTCCCCCTACACTATCACAAAATCATCCATGTAAATAAGAGATTGGATTTATAATCATCTGGAAAGGAATAAATTGATTAGGGATAGTCAACACAGTTTTGTGAAGAGTCTAGATTAGAGTGGTGCTGAAAAGCACAGCAGGTCAGGCAGCATCCGAGGAGCAGGTAGGTCATGCCTCACAAACCTTATTGAGTTCTTCGAGAAGGTGACCGAACAGTTGGTTGAAGGTAAAGCAGTTGATGTGGTGTATATGGACTTCAATAAGGCATTTGATAAGGTTCCACATGGTAGGCTATTGCACAAAATACGGAGTTTTGGGATTAAAGGTGATTTAGCAGTTTGGATCAGACATTGGCTAGCTGAAAGAAGACAGAGGGTGGTGGTTGATGGGAAATGTTCCTTCCTGGAGCTCAGTTACCAGTGGTGTGCCACAAGGATCTGTTTTGGGGCCACTGCTGTTTGTCATTTTTATAAATGATCTGGATGTGGGCATAGAAGGATGGATTAGTAAATTTGCAGATGACACTAAGGTAGGCAGATTGTGGAAAGTGCTGAAGCATGTTTTGGGTTACAGAGAGACATAGATAAGATGCAGAGCTGGGCTGAGAAGTGGCAAATGGAGTTTAATGCATGAAAAGTGTGAGGTAGTTCACTTTGGAAGAAGTAACAGGAATGCAGAGTACTGGGCTATTGGTAAAATTCCTGGTAGTGTAGATGAGCAGAGAGACCTCTGTGTCCTGGTGCATAAATCCTAAAAGTTGCCACCCAGGTTGATACAGTTATTAAGAAGGCATATGGTATGTTGGTGTTTGTTGGTAGGGGGATTCAGTTTTGAAGCCACGAGGTCATGCTCCAACTGTAGAAGACACTGGTAAGGCTGCACTTGGAGTATTGCATGCAGTTCTGGTCACCGTATTATAGGAAGGATGTGGAAGCTTTGGAAAATGTTCAAAGGAGTTTTACGAGGATGTTGCCTGGTATGGAAGGAAGGTCTTACAAGGAAAGGCTGAGGGAACTGAGGTTCTTTTTGTTGGAGAGAAAAGGTTGAGAGGTGACTTAATCAAAATATATTAGATAATCAGATGGTTAGATAGGGTGGACAGAGCGAGCCTTTTTCCTCAGATAGTGAAGGCTATCATGAGGGGACATAACTTGAAATTGAGGGGTGATAGAGTTAGGACAGATATGAGGGGTAGTTTCTGCACTCAGAGAGAGTAGGAGTGTGGAATGGAATGTCTGCAACAGAAGTAGACTCGCCAATGTTAAGGTCATTTAAATGGGCATTGGACATGCACATGGATAATAATGAAATGGTGTAGTTTAGATGAGCATCAGATTAATTTCACAGGTCGGCGCAACATCAAGGGCCGATGGGCCTGTACTGTGCTGTTACATTCTATTTTCTATTAATCACTGCCCCAGTGTTAGCCACATCTAATTATGCAAAGTCATTCAAGGTGGCTGTCGATGTGAGTGATGTGGGTGTTGGTGCTGTGCTCTTACAGGAAGATGACGAGAAGATAGAAAGACTTATCGGTATTTCTCCAGGAAACTGAACATTCACTGGCAGAAATATTTGACAGTTGGGAAGGGGACTTTGAGCCTGGTTTTGGTGTCACCATTTTTCAATGTTTATGTGACCAGTAATGTATCTGAGACAATCATATAAGCTGATCATAACCCATTGACATTTGTGGAGAAATTTAAAGACAAAAATTCCAGACTGTTTGGATGGAGCTTGTTGTTATAGCCTTCAATTTGAAAATTGTGCATGTGGCAGAACAAGAAAATGAAATTGCCGACGCATTGTCAAGACTTGAATGAGAAATGGGGGCGTTCAGTGGCAGGAATAAAGCAGACTGAAACAGAATGTAGTAGTGCATGTTTGCATGTTTATTGTCAATGTAATATAAATGCGTGTTGTCGAGTACTATCAATTTAAGATTAAAGGGTTCTAAAATTAAGTCATCTTTGGATATTGATTGTTCGTTTTTTTTCTGGGGGGAGGAGTGATGATGCTGCTCCTTTAGCGAGGTTATGTTGTCCTTTTCTTTCAGTGGGCTCGTAAACACAGAGTTGCCAGGTGGTCTAGATTTGAAGGATTTTAGGGCCAATTTGATTATAGCTAACGGGTACTGCCTCAGGCAAAAGGCTTTCATTTTTGAAAAAAATCACATGTACAATTAAAGGGGGACGGCCAGTTCTCCCAGCTCAGCTTATCTCTGTCTGATTTGGTTTGGGTTCAGACCTGCTAGTCAGTTTTTTGAGGCTACTAGTCAAAGAAACAGTGACATGGAACAAGGTGTTCCATGCTGATTCTCTCTGCCATCTCTCTCTCTGTCGCTCTCTCATGTCAGACCCTGTGTTTGATTCTTCCTTTTTTGCGAAGGGGTGTTTATGGGGATTGTTGCAAGTTTTGGGAACAGCATCATTAAATTGGGATAATTTGTTAGGTTTTCGGACAGATAAAGTTATTCTAAATTTTTTGTGTTTCATCTGGTAATCTTACAAATAAATTCTGTTTTGTTTAAAACGAAGTGGTTGGGCCAGCTGGATCACTCTTGGAATATCCACGCTACACCTGCTTAAAACAGTTAGTAAAGTTAGTGTCGGGACTACTTTCTTGAAATGTTTTGAGTGGATCTGGCCTGGTCCATCACATTATCAACTGTACCTGCCTCAGACTTATCATGTTTCTCACGACCTCTTTGGGTCACCACCTCCCATTTACTAGTTTAAAGCCTCCGGAGTAGCACTAGCAAATATCCCACCAGGATATTGGTCCCCTTCCAGTTCAGGTACAAACCATCCTTCTTACATAGGTCACTTTCACCAAAAGTCACAGCTGATTTCTGAACAACAAAGCCATCTTCTGCTGTCATGGCTGATGATTCCAGTTCCCAAACTAGTTACAGGCCTCGATCATATAAACAATGAATGCCATGATGTGGAAGTGCTGGTGTTGGACTGGGGTGGACAAAGATGGAAGTCAAACAACACCAGGTATAGTCCAACAGATTTATCTGAAATTACAAGTTTTTGGAGCACTGCTCCTTTGTCAGGCGAAGTGGAGGGAAGCACACAGGCACAGAATTTGTAGATGGAGAGATAAGAACATAAGGAGAAGGAGCAGGAGTAAGCCACCTGGCCTTTCGAGCTTGCTCCACCATTCAATAAGATCTTTTCATGGCCTCAGCTCCACTTACCCACCCTCCCATTGTAACCCTTAATTTCTTTACTGTTCAAAAAGTACCTATCTTAGCTTTAAATACATTTACTGAGGAAGCCTCAATTATTTCATTGAGCAAAGAATTCCACAGATTCACAACTCTCTGGGTGAAGAAGTTCCTTCTCAGTTAGGTCCTAATTCTGCCCCCCTTAATTTTGAGGCTACGCTCTCTTATTAGATCAGATTCCCTACAGTGTGGAAACAGGCCCTTTGGCTCAACAATTCCACACCGACCCTCTGAAGTGTAACCACCCCAGACCCATTTCCCTCCAATTAATACACCTAACAATATGGGCAATTTAGCACGGCCAATTCACTTGACCTGCACATCTTTGGACTGTGGGAGGAACAGGACCCTGGTATTGGATTTTATCTTTGCACTTTGCACTTTCCATCTGTATACTAAATCCATAGAAAAGTACAGCATAGAACAGGCCCGAGGATTATCCCTAACCCAAAATAAAAGAACCTAACCTCTGCATCCCTCAATTCACTGCGGTCCATGTGCATGTCCAGCAGTCACTTAAATGTCCCTAATGACTCTGTTTCCACCACCACCGCTGGCAACGGTGGTGCATTCACACCTCTCTGCGTAACAAACCTACCTCTTACGTCGCCTCTGTACTTTTAATATCTTAAAACTATGACCCCCTTGTGCCAGTTAATCCTGCCCTGGGGGAAAATCTCTGGCTATTGACTCTATCCATGCCTCTCATTACCTTGTATACCTTGATCAGGTCACCTCTTTTTGTCCTTCTTTCCAGAGAGAAAAGTCCGAGCTTAGTCAACCTCTCTTCGTAAGACAAGCCCTCCAATCCAGGCAGCATCCTGGTCAACCTTCCTTGCATCCTCTCCAAAGTCTTCATATCTTTCCTATAATAGAGTGACCAGAACTGGACACAATATTCCAAGTATGGTCTCACCAGGGTCTTGTAGATCTGCAGCAAAACCTCGCAGGTCTTAAATTCGATCCCCCTGTTAATGAAAGCGAAAACACCATATGTTTTCTTAACAACTCAACCTTAAAATCCATACTGTGATCATTCCTTCCAAGAGGATCGCTAACTATGAGATAATTAATTATTCCTATCTCATTACACATGATAGCTTGCTCCATGGTCGGTTCCATTACATCCAGTTCAAGAAAACTATCACGGATACATTCAATGAACCCCTCCACAAAGCTACCCAGACCAACCTGGCTCGACCAACCTACATGTATATTAAAATCCCCCATGTTAACTGATGTACCTTTTTTACAGGCATTAGTTATTTCTTTGCTTATTGCCCTTCCCAATGTGATATTATTATTATTTAGTGAATTATTATTTAATTCTAATTTCCATTCAGATTAATTCAATTTTATTCCCCATAGAGCCTACATCATCTCTCACCACCGCCGTGATGTCATCCTTAAATATCAGAGTTACACCACCTCCCTCACCTTCCTGTCTGTCCTTCTGAATAGTTTTGATACCCCTGGATATTTAATTTCCAGTTGAGACCATTCTGCAATCATGTCTCCTCAATGGCTACTAAATCATATTCATTCACAATGTTTTGTGCTCTCTTTTAACTCATCTATCTTGTTTTGAATACTATGAGCATTCAGGTAAAGTGTCTTCATGCAAGTTTTTATACCCTCTTTATGAATTCTACCATCTTCATTATGAATATCTCCTGAGCTATCCTTCCTTTTAACTTCTTTCATAGTCTGCCATATAGTCAAACACTTCCGCACACATGTTAGCCTGCTGCTTTTCTTTTTATTTACCACCATATTTCTTGTTGTCTTCCCCTTCTCTTCCCCCCGATTCACTAGTTTAAAGTTCTAGTGACCACCTTATATATCCTTTTCACTAGAACACGGTTCCAGATCAGTTCAGCTGGAGACCGTCCCATCGGTACAGATCCTTCCTCTTCCAAAACTGATGCCAATACCTTATGAAATTGAACCTCTCTTTCCCAAACCACTCCTTTCGCCATGTGTTTACTTCTCTAATACTTGTATCCCTAAACCAAATCCAAGCACTTGGCTCGGGTAGTAATCCGGAGATTGTAATTCTTGAGGTTCTGTTCTTTAATTTTGTTCCTCTCTCCTGATAATCCCTGAACAGGCGGTGCTGACTCTGAAGGCTGGGACTGAGAAAAGGTGGGGGGAGGGGAAATGAGGAAGCTGGAGAAATCCGCATTCACCCCCTGTGGCTGGATTTCCCCTCCCCCCACCTTTTCTCAGTCCCAGCCCTCAGACTCAGCACCGCCTTCTTGACCTGCAATCTTCTTCCTGACCTCTCTGCCCCCACCCCCTCTCTAGCCTATCACCCTCAACTTAACCTCCTTCCACCTATCGCATTCCCAACGCCCCTCCCCCAAGTCCCTCCTCCCTACCTTTTATCTTAGCCTGCTTGGCACACCCTCCTCATTCCTGAAGAAGGGCTTATGCCCGAAACGTCGATGCTCCTTCTCCTTGGATGCTGCCTGACCTGCTGCGCTTTTCCAGTAACACACTTTTAAGCTCTGATCTCCAGCATTTGCAGTCCTCACTTTCTCTAACTCAATTATGGGGTTTAGTAATTCCTTGCTCGCTGTGATTTTTATAGACTTGAGCCTGATGGAGTGTACCTAATTGCCCTAGTGTATGCTCATCCTAAATATGCAGCTCCCATGCTTCCTCCATCCTGATGAAGGGTCTCAAACCAAAACGTCGACTTGTCCAGCTCCTGATGCTGCCTGGCTTGCTGTGTTCATCCAGCCTGCTGTTTGTCTACTCTGGATTCCAGCATCTACAGTTTTTTTGTCTTGTCCACCACCCTTCCTTGTCACCCAGAGTTGAAACTGAATACGTTTGTACTTACTGCTGCTTGGAGGAAGAAGACAATCCAACCAAATACATATCTCAAAAATGTGGCCAGATTTGTGAGCATGCATATTTCACGATTGTGCCCTTGAATGTAATTCCAGTGAGCTGGGATGTTAATCAGCAGTCATGACATGCTTATGAATGCATAAGAAGCTCCAGAAAATCAAGGTCAGAAAAGCCAAAGCACCCACAGAAAGGTTCTGAAAACTTAATAGCACAACTTTAACCCCCCCCTTCCCCGTCAGAACAAAGACCAATAAAGCACAGGAACAGGCCTTTGAGCCCTCCAAGCCTGTGCTGACATATTTTGCCCTTAAAACTGTCTTCACTTACTGGATCTATATCCCTCTACTCCCTTCCTAATCATGTGTTCATCCAGGTGCTTCTTGAATGCTGCTAATATGTCTGCCTCCACCACTTCCTTTGACGGTGTGTTCCGGGTACGTACTACTCTTTGTGTGAAAAACTTGCCTTGTGCATCTCTTTTAAACTCGCCTGCCCCCTCCACCCCCCCTCCCCACCACCCCTCGCACCTTGAACCTGTGTCCCCCAGTAAATAACACCTCCAACCTGAGAAAAAGCCTCATATTTTCCTCTCTAACCATGCCATTCACAATTTTCTAAACTTCTATCAGGTCAACATAAGAACATAAGAACTAGGAGCAGGAGTGGACCATCTAGTCCTTCAAGCCTACTCCGCCATTTAATAAGATCATGGCTGATCTTTTCATGGAATCAGCTCTACTTACCTGCCCTCTCACCCCAACCCTAAATCCTTAACTGTTCAAAAAATTATCTACATTAGCTTTAAAGGCATTCAAGGAGGAATCCTCAACTACTTCACTGGGCAGGGAATTGCATAGATTCACAACCCTCTGTGTGAAGAAGTACCCCTCTCAATTCAGTCCTAAATCTGCTCCCCCTAATTTTGAGGCTCTGTCCACTTGTCCTAGTTTCACCTGCCAGTGGAAACATTCTCTCTACTTCTATCTTATCCATTCCCTTCATAATTTTATATGTTTCTATAAATCGCCTGTCATCTTCTAAATTCCAGTGAGTTCAGCCCCAAACTACTCAGTCTCTCCTCATAAGCCAACGCCCTCAACTCTGGAATCAACTTAGTGAACCTCCTCTGTACTCCCTCTAGAGCCAGTACATCCCTTGAGCTGAAAATGTGTTGCTGGAAAAGCGCAGCAGGTCAGGCAGCATCCAGGGAACAGGAGAATCGACGTTTCGGGCATAAGCCCTTCTTCAGGAATGAGGAAAATTTGTCCAGCAGGCTAAGATAAAAGGTAGGGAGGAGGGATTTGGGGGAGGGGCGTCGGAAATGTGATAGGTGGAAAGAGGTCAAGGTGAGGGTGATAGGTCAGACTGGGGTGGGGGCGGAGAGGTTAGGAAGAAGATTGCAGGTTAGGAAGCCGGTGCTGAATTCGATGGATTTGACTGAGACAAGGTGGGGGGAGGGGAAATGAGGAAACTGGTGAAATCTGAGTTCATCCCTTGTGGTTGGAGGGTTCCTAGGCGGAAGATGAGGCGCTCTTCCTCCAACCGTCGTTTTGTTGTGGTCTGGCGATGGAGGAGTCCAAAGACCTGCATATCCTTGGTGGAGTGGGAGGGGGAGTTGAAGTGTTGAGCCACAGGGTGGTTGGGTTGGTTGGTCCGGGTGTCCCAGAGGCGTTCTCTGAAACGCTCCACAAGTAGCCAGCCTGTCTCCCCAATATAGAGGAGGCCACATCGGGTGCAGAGGATGCAATAGATGATGTGTGTGGAGGTGCAGGTGAATCTGTGGCGGATATGGAAGTTTCCTTTGGGGCCTTGGAGGGAGGTGAGGGGGGAGGTGTGGGCGCAAGTCTTGCACCTCCTGCGGTTGCAGGGGAAGGTGCCCGAAACGCGGTTCTCCTATTCCCTGGATGTTGCCTGACCTGCTGCGCTTTTCCAGCAACACATTTTCAGCTCTGATCTCCAGCATCTGCAGACCTCACTTTCTCCCCAGTACATCCCTTCTCAAGTAAGGAGACCAAAACTGCGCACAGTATTCCAGGTGTGGCCTCACCATCACCCTGTACACCGCAACATAATCTGCCTGCTTTTAAACTCAATCCCTTTAGCAATGAAAGACAGAATTCCATTTGCCTATTTAATTATCTATTGTACCTGCAGACCATCTTCTCTGATCCATGCATAAGGACACCCAGGTTCCTCTGATCAGCAGCATGCTACAATTTTTCTTACCAGTCAAATAATAGTCCTTTTTTGCTGTTATTCCTACCAAAATGGATAACTTCACATTTATTAACATTGTACTCCATCTGCCAGATCTTTGCCCCTCAATCTCCTCCATTCCAGTGAAAACAAACCCAGTCTTTCCAATATTCATAGTTAAAATCCACATATCAGGCAACATCATGTAAACCTTTTTCCTACCCTCTCCATAGCATCCACATCCTTCTGGTAGTGTGGTGACCAGAACTGTACACAATATTTCATATGTGGCCTAACTAAGGTTCCATAAAGCTGCAGCATAACTTGTCTATCCTTATACTCAATATCCCTTCCAATAAATGTAAGCAGGGCATAGGCCTTTTTTACTATTTTATGTACCTGCACTGACCCCTTCAGTGATCTTGCACCTACACACCCAGATCTCTCTGCATATCAATACTCCTTAGGATTCTGCCATTCACTGTATAATTTCCACCTGTACATGACCTTCCAAAATACATCACCTCACATTTATCCTGCTTAAACTCCATCTGTCAATTTTCTGTCCATGTCTCTAACTGATCTGTATCTTGCTATATCCTCTGACAATTCTCCTCAGTATCCGCAATTTCACCTAGCTTTGTATCGTCTGCAAGCTTACTGATTAGACTATTCATATTTTCCTCCAAATCATTTATGTAGACCACGAACAGCAGAGGTCCCAGCACTGATCCCTGTGGAACACCACTAATCACAAACCTCCATTCTGAAAAGCATCCTTCCACCACCACCACTGTCTCCTATAAATAAGCCAGTCCTGTATCCATCTTGCTAGCTCACCCCAAATACCATACGACAAACTTATTAGTTTATGTTCTGGGTTTCCATTCAGAAGGAAATAGGTTGACTACTCAAATTGGCCATTTTTAAGATGGAAGGAATTTAACTTAAGATGGAAAGAATTATATTTTCTCTCCTTAACAGCATATATTTACACTTCAGTATTCTACTTTTTGATTGCTTGTTCTAGATCCCAGTTGTATTTTTTGTCCAATCCATCTTTCAACCAGATAAACGTGACTGATTCCAAAATTGTCACACAATACTTTTCAATAGCACATGTTAGATATGTACCTTATTTTGATGTTTAAGTCCTGTATTTTTTGCACAGAATTAAATTCCATTTTTTTTTTCAGTTTAGTCCAATGGGGCACACATTCCTGGGACCTGGTCTTTGCTGGCTGGGCCAGCATTTATTGCCTGTCCTCAGTTGCTGTTGAGAAGGTGGCAGTGAACTGCATTCCTGAACTGCTGCAGCCCACATGCTGTAGATTGGGCAATTGATAAAACTGAGTGGCTTGCCAGGCTATTTCAGTGAGCAGTTAGAGAGTCAATCACATTACTGTGGCTTTCAACTCACATATAGTCCAGACCTTTACTTTTCCTCAACTCCATCCTATCATATTCATTTAATCTATTCACAAAGTGTTATATATTCTGCTTAATCAACAGCTTGCAAAGCATTAAATAGAAACAAAATGGAGGCTAAGTTATGTATTAACACATGGAAGTTGTTTATTGCCAATCATGCTTAGAATTTATTTTTCTCATTTTGACACAATGTTATGCGATGACAAGAATTTTCAAATCTTACCTCCATATCACTTCTACCTCATGACATGCTGCCCCATATATAGTTGAGAATTGACCTGTTCAGTCACATTCTGATGAAGGGCTTTTGCTTGAAACATCGATTCCTAATTAAGGGCTTTTGCCCAAAACATCGATTTTCATGTTCCTTGGATGCTGCCTGATCTGCTATGCTTTTCCAGCACCACTGTAATCTTGACTCTAATCTCCAGCATCTGCAGTACCCACTTCCACCTATTCAGTCATATGTCGAGAGTGTGGTGCTGGAAAAACACAGTAGGTCAGGCAGCATCCAAGGAGCAGGAGAATCGACATTTTGGGCATAAACCCTTGATCCAGAATGTCAGCATAGTAACAATAATTGAATATATGATTCTTGATTATGATTCCTGATGAAGGGCTTATGCCTGAAACGTCAATTGTCCTGCTCCTGGGATGCTGCCTGACCAGCTGTGTTTTTCCAGCATCACACTCTTCACTCTGATACTCCAGTATCTTCAGTCCTCACTTTCTTCCTGTTCAGTCACATGAAGACCCATGGCAGAATCTCATGACCCTCATGATTATCCTCGAATTGAATGACAGCCAGTGACGACAATGAGATTGACACTTCAATAATACTTAGTTATGATAACAAGGTCAGCCAGATAGGCCTCATAGAATATGCGTTCCCTGATTGGGGCTGTTAATCTGGTCCAATCAGGGAATCCTAGCAGACAGATATAAACAGGAATGTCAGAGGTTCTGTTCACCCTGACAGCTGGCTCTGAGGGATTTGGATCAGTGTCAAGGACTTTCTATGTCTAAATAAAGGGTATAAAGTTAAAAATCATACAACACCAACAGGTTTAATTCAAGCATTAGCTTTCTGGAGCACAGCTCCTTTATCAGGTGGTTGTGGAGTACACAATTGTAAGACGCAGAATTTATAGCAAAAGTTTACAGTGTGATGTAACTGAAATTATACATTGAAAAATACTTTGATTGTTTGTTAAGTCTCTCATCCATTAGAATGAACATGATATTTTCACTTCTTTCATATGTAAATCACAAAACTCTTTTTAAAAGTTACATTCTCAGGTTAACTGTAACAATTGGTGTCATCCGAGGCAATGAATTCCACAGGCCCACCACTCTCTGGCTAAAGAAATCTCTCCTCATTTCTGTTCTAAATTGACCCCCTCTAATTCTAAGGCTGTGCCCACAGGTCCTAGTCTCCCCGCCTAATGAAAACAACTTCCTAGCATCCACCCTTTCTAAGCCATGCATTATCTCGTAAGTTTCTATTAGATCTCCCCTCAATCTTCTAAACTAGATGATGTTAACTGATTTTAGACTCATCAACAAGGGGAACATCTTTCTTCATCCACTCTGCTACATTCTGTAAAGATTTTGTCAATTTTGGAGTTTCAAAGATCACCTCTCATTCTTTAAAATACGAGATAATGCAGGCTGAGTTTTATGAGTCTCACCTCCGGAAACAATCCCCATCATTCCAGGGATTAGTCTGGTGAGCCTTTGGTGCACTATGTCTCCAGCAATTATTGTGTTCTTAGATTAGAGATTAAAAGTATACACAACACTTCAGGTAAATGCTTATCATGCCTCTATATAATTGCAGGAAAAAGTGTGGACTGCAGATACTGGAGACTCAGAGTCGAAGAGTGTGGTGCTGGAAAAGTACAGCAGGTCAGCCAGGATCCGAGGATTTCTGATGAAGGGCTTATGCCCGAAACATCAATTCTCCTGCTCCTCGGATGCTGCCTGACTGGCTGTGCTTTTCCAGCACTACACTCTCCAACTCTATATAATTGCAGCAAAGAAAAAATATTCTGTAAGATGCCATAAAAAAGCTCACTACCCAAAGCAAGAGCATATGGTATTGGGAATAATATATTCGCACTAATAGAAGACTAGCTAAATAACGGGAACAGAAGGTTGGTATAGGTGAATCATTTTCAAGTTCGCAAACTGTTACAAGTGAAGTGATACAGACATCAATGCTGTGACTTCAACTATTTATAATCATTATTAATGACTTGGATGAAGGAACTGACTGATATGCAGCAAAATTTGCTGATAATAGTAAGATAGAAACTAGAATAAGTGGTGAGGAGTCTGCAAGGGGAATAAAGATAGAATTAAAAAGAAGAACTGCAGATGCTTCACTTGAACTCGGAGAGTGCTTTGCTGAGGTCCTCTTTTTGGTAATGGTGCCTGCGCCGATGCAAATCTTGTGTCCAACAGACAATCTGCGTTGTCACAGTCCTCTGCTGGTTCCTTCGCATGGAATCCAGGGAGAGCTGGCAAATGAATACAAAATTGGCTTGATGGTAAGAAGCAGAGGGTAATAGTGGAAGGATACTTGTCGGACTAGAGGCTTGTGACCAGTGGAGTGCCTCAGGGATCAGTGCTGAGCCCATTACTATTGGTTATCTATTCGATGATTTGGATGAGAATATATAAGGCATGATTAGTAAGTCTGCTGATGACACTAAAATAGGTGGTGTTGAGAATAGTGAGGAAGGTTTTCAGAAATTGCAGCAGGACCTCGATCAGCCGGGGAAATGGGCCAAGAAATGGCAAATGGGGTTTCAAGGTCCAGGACTATGTGTTGAGGGACACGCTGAAGCTTGGAGCAGCTGCCGCGGTGGGGAAAGACCATCGTGTAACACCTGCCTGCCTAAGAAGAACAGGTGGCCCACCCAGTCATTTGGGCTCCACTGACGCCTCAGCAGAAGAGCTGGATAGTAAATGTACAGACTTGTATATAGGAAAAATAAATTTCGATATCTGTATATAAAGCAATGTAATGTGTGCATAAGAATGGCATGACTGATTGTAGAGATCCAAATAATTTTATGAGTAAAGTATATTTTTGAAATAAAAAAAGGGGTTTAATATAGAAAAATATGAGGTCTTGCATTTTGGAAAGTCAAATCAAGGTAGGAATTTTATGGCGAATGGTAAGGCCTTAAGTAGTGCATTGAAACAGAGGGATCCTGGAGTTCAGGTTCACAGCGGAAGTGGTTGAGGCGGGTACTTTAACAATATTTGCAAGGCATTTGGACAAATATGTGGATAGGAAAGAATTAGAAGGATATGGGCCAAGTGCAGGGAAGTGGGATTAGCATTGTTGGACATTTTGGTCAGCATGGGCCAAGAGCCTGATTCCATGCTATAGGACTCTATGACTCTATGACTCTATGTTGGAAATCAGAAACAAAATCAGAAATTGCTGGAAAAACTCAGCAAGTCTGGCAGCATCTGTGAAGAGAAAGCAGAGTTAGCATTTCTGGTCTAGAGGCCCTTTTTCAGAACACAAAACATTTAGTCTGCTTTCTCTCCATGGCTGCTGCGAGACTTGTTGAGATTTTCCAGTAATTTCTGATTTTGACAGAGTGAGTAAGTTGGGGTAGAAAAATGGCAGATGGAGCACAATGTGAGATTACTCATTTTGGGAGGAAGAATATAAAAGCAAACTGCGAAGAGTGACTTCAGAATGTTGTGGTCAATGCCCTTTCCCATGAATAACAAAAAGTTAGGATCAGATATAGAAAATGGTTAGGAATGCAAATAGAATTTTAGTCTTTATTGCGAGAGTGATGGAATATAGGATCAGAGAATCATAGAGGTGAAAATGTGTTGCTGGAAAAGCGCAGCAGGTCAGGCAGCATCCAGGGAACAGGAGAATCGACGTTTCGGGCATAAGCCCTTCTTCAGGAATGGAGGTGTACAGCATGGAAACTGACCCTTCTGTCCAACATGTCTGTGTCGACCCAAGTATCCTAAATTAAACCAGTCCCATTTGCCAACATTTGGTCCATTTCCCTCTAAACCCTTTCTAGATGTCTATTAAATGTTGTTATTATACCAACCTCCACCACCTCCTCTAGCAGCTCATTCCATACACATACCAACCTCTGTGTGAAAGATTTGCCCCTTAGTCACTTTTAAATCTCCCCCCCCTCCTTAAAGCTATGCCCTCTAGTTTTGGAGACCCCTACCCTGGGGAAAATACCTTGACTATTCACCCTAACCATGCCTCTCATGAATTTATAAACTTCTATAGGGTCAACCCTTCAGCATCCGGTGCTTCAGGGAAAATAGCCCCAGCCTATCCAACCTCTCCCTACAGCTCAAACCCTCTAACCCTGGTAACATCCTTGTAAATCTTTTCTGCACCCTTTCAAGTTTCACAGCTTCTTTCCTATAGCAGGAAAATCAGAACTGAACATAAAAATAGGAAGGTTTTGCTACAGCTGTACAGGGCATTTGTGAAGTAATACCGTGAGTACTGTGTCGAGAGTGTGGTGCTGGAAAAGCGCAGCAGGTCAGGCAGCATCCAAGGAGTAGAAGAATCGATGTTTCGGGCGTAAGCCCTTCATCAGGAAGGTTCCTAATGAAAGGCTTATGCCCGAAATGTCAATTTTTCTGCTCCTCGGATGCTGCTTGACGTGCTGTGCTTTTCCATCACCACATTCTTGACTCTGATCTCCAGCATCGGCAGTCGTCACTTTCACCTAGAGTACTGTGTACAGTTTTAGTTTGTTTACTTGAGGAGGGATGATTTTGCAACAGAAGCATTTCAGAGAAGCTTGACTAGGGTGATTACTAGAACAATGAGGTTATCTTATGAGAACATTTTGAGCAGGCTGAACCTACACTCATTGAAGTTTAGAAGAACAAGAGGTGATCTTTTTGGAACAGGAAGTTTCTGAGATTGATGGGCAGGATAGTTGTTGAAAGGATGTTTCTTCTAGAACTAACGGGACAAAACTGCAAAATAAGGAGTCTCATACAAGGCTGAGATGAGGAGGAAGTTCTACTATAAAAGTGTCACTAGTCTTTGGATTGCTACTCCTTGGAGGGCAGTGATGGATGTATCAGTGAATATATTCAAGGCTGAGTCAAGAGTTATGGACGTCAGGCAGGACAATGGAGTTAAGACTATAATCAGATTAGCCATGGTGGTATTGAATGATGGAAATGGTTCAAAGGGCTAAATGCATCATTTATGCTCCAATTTCTTTTGATGAAAGGTTGAGAGTGTGGATATAAAAACAATAGAGTACACATTTTGGACTAAATGACTTGTTTCTGTCATGCAATACGTACCACAATGTAATACAACATTGTTTGTAAATACCAATAATTTTAAAAACTAAGATCTATCTTATGGATTTTCCACCATTGATCATTTCATAGTTTGGTGGTTTGTATTGGGAAATATAATGTGGAACTATTTCACCACAGAGTTTCTAGACAGATTAATATTGTGCATTGAAATATCCATCCACACTGGAGTCAGCACATTTAAGCAATGCATTAATGACAAGAACATATCAGCAAACCCATATGCCTTGATTAACATTTTTGTAATGCTGGTCATAATAAATGTAATTGTATTCCTGGCATCCATTCTTCTTCGTCAGCAGAGTCAGGATGATTTAAAACTAAAGGGCTGTTCTACTTAGTGGAAATGATTACTAAGCAATCAGTCGCACCAAGCAAACTGTGATATTTAAAATGTTACATTAATAGGATACAAATGTAAATTCAGCAGCGCACACCAGATAATAGTAGGTGTCTTGCCAGTTCTACGTCACCTCCAGAGATGCATCACCCAAAAGCAATGGAAATATTACAGTGAATGTGAAAAATGTAAATTCTCTTAAATAAACCAGGAGTCATGAGACCTGCTGAGATCTATTCGCTCATGGAATGTAAGCATCATTGGCTTGGACAGCATTTATTACCCATCCCTAAACGTACCTTGAGGAAGTGGTAGTGAGCCTCCATCTTGAATTGCTGCAGCCCGTCTGGTGTACACCCATAATGCTGTGTGGGATTGAATCTCAGGTTTTGCTTGAAGACAGTGAAGTTCAGAGTCAGGACAATCTGCAGTTTGGAAGGGAATTTTCTGGTGATGATGTTCTACATGTCAGATCATGAGTGCCATTGTTCTATGTGTTAGATCATGGGTTTTCAAGGTGCAGTCAGTGGAGTTTGAATGAGTTGCTGCAGTGCCTGGTCTAGATAAGACATACTGATGTTGCAGTGCACACTCGGTGGAGAGGGGGAATGTATAGTGGACAGAGCAATGCTGATCAAGTGGCTGCTATACCTTCAATGGTATTGCGCCTTTTGAGTGTTCAGAGAGCTACACTCATTAGGAGAGATTATTAGATTCTCTCCTGTTGGAGTGGTCATTAGCTAACACTTAAGTGCAGCAAATGTTAGTTGCCAATTGCCAGACCAAGCTTGAATTTTGTGCAAATGCTGCTCGATACAAGTAGATCCAATATCTGATAGGTCACAACTGGTGCTAAAAACTAGTTACCAAGAAACAGACAGTGGGATAAATGGGTCACTTTCTGGTTGGCAAGATTAATAAGTAGTATCAGTGCTGAGGCCTCAACTTTTTGCAGGTTATACAGAAGACTGGCAAAAGGGTTAGAAATGAAGGAGCTGAAAGTATGGTAGTTAAATTTGTTGATGACACAAAAATAGATAGGAAAGTACAGTGTAAATAAAACATAAGCAGCTTGCAAGGTGATATAAATAAATTAAGTGAGTGGGCAAAGATTTGTAAAATGAAGTATAATGTGGGAAAATGTAAAATTATCTAGTTTTGCAGGATAAAAAGAAAAAAGCCTATTTTCTGAAAGGTGAGACATTATAGAGTTGTAATATGCAGAGGGAGATGAGTGATCTAGTACACAAATTTTGTAAGGTTTGTAGGAATGCAAATTAAAAGTTATCGTTATCACTTAGGGAATCGATACAAAAGAAGAATGTTTAGGACATTGATGAAAGGATTGGTCTCCCTAGTTAAGGAAAGATTTAATACATTGGAAGCAGTTTGGAGAAGGTTTATTAAACTAATACCTGGAATGGACGAGTTGTCTTATGAGGAAAGGCCGAACAGGCTTGGCCTGTGTCCCCTGGAGTTTAGAAAAGTGGAAAGCAACTTGATTAAAACATAATTTGGACTGGGTTGTACAAAGTTAAAAATCACACAACACCAGGTTATAGTCCAACAGGTTTAATTGGAAGCACACTAGCTTTCAGAGCGACACTCCTTCATCAGGTGATTGTGGAGGGCTCGATCGTAACACAGAATTTCTATAAAGCTAGTGTACTTCCAATTAAACCTGTTGGACTATAAACTGGTGTTGTGTGATTGAAACATATACATTCCTCAGGGTGCTTTTCAGGGTGGATGTGAAGAAGTTATTTTCTTGAGAACCTAGAACTAGAGTTAATGTTTAAAATTAATAGGTAGTCTATTTAAGACAGAGACGAAGAGTTTTATTCTCTCTTGAAAGATCATGATTCTTTGAACTCCCTTCCTCAAACGTCAGTGGAAGCAAAGTCTTTAGAAGTTTTTAAGTGAGACACATATTCTTAAGATTTTAAGATTCCATTGAGTCTTCATAAGTAAGGAGGTGAAAGGTTATTGGATGTAGGTGGGAATGTGGAGGTGAAGTTATAATCAAATTAGCCATGATGTTATTGAATGCCAAATTCAATAGGTGGCCTACTCACATGAATAGGGGTGATAAAGCATGGTGCTGGAAAAAGCATAGCAGGTCAGCCAGCATCCGAGGAGCAAGAGAATCACGTGAATATACAAATTAAGAGGAGACAAAGGCTGTTCAGTCCTTGAGCCTGCTTTGCTTTCAATAAGACCATAGCTGAGCTGTATGCATTTTGAATTCTACATTCCTATCTACTCCCAACAAAAATCTATCTACCTCTGCATTAAAAATATTCAATGACACCACCTCAATTATTTTTTGAGGCAGAGACTTTCAAAGTTGCACAACTATCTGATAGCAAACATTTTGCTACATCTCTCTCCTGAAAGGATTATCATTAATTTTAACACAGTGCCCAATAGTGCTGGAATCACCCACAAGAGGAAACATCTTTCCCATGTCCAAGTTGTCAAGACCATTCGGGATCTTACATATTTCAATGAACTTAACACTCACTCTTCTGGTGAAAGCAGGCTTAGTTTGCCTTCCCTATCCTCATAACACAACCCACTCATTCCAGGAAGCCTCTTCTAACTGGGTACTTTATTTGTTTTGTTTGTTTTCATCTTTTCTATAATAAGCATCTGTTATTAAAGAAACTCTGCAGCCTCAGGTAATTATTCAGTGAATAACCACCACAATAACTAAAACCTTTTAACAATCTAATAGATCAAGCCAGACTGCACTTTAGGACCTGACTTGTCCAGTAGTTCCATCAGCTGGGATCATGACATTGCACACTTACTTTTTTGTGACTCGTGCAGTAGAACTGCTACATTCTTCTACACTTCAGAATTCTATAGTTTTTCTTTTTAGTTCATACTCAATGTTTTCGTTTTTCCTCCAAAGTGAAGATGTTCACATTTTCCTACATTCACTCAAGCTACTTATGGTCTGCAACCTCCTTACATCCTCTTCACAACATGCTTTCCCAACAACTTTATGTCATCAGCAAATGCCACCACCATGCCTTCGTTTTCCATTTTGAAGTCATTATTCCAACTCAACTCAACATTTGCATGTATGTTCTTAACTGTGCAAGTGTCAGAGAATAACTCTACTTCTGACCTTATTGGGGAGGTCACTAGTGAAGCAGCTGAAGCTGGTTGGGTCGAGACCACTTTTCTGAGAAATCCCTGCAGCAATACATTGTTTTATTCATTCATTATTGAAATTTATTTAGTACAGCTGAACCCACAATGCCTTTAGGGAAGGAGTTCCAAAATATTGACCTAGCAGGACTAGTGGCATGGCTTCTTCTGTCGGTCTGTTGACCAGGAGCTTCAGGTACCTGACAGAGAATCACTGTTTCATCTTCCCCTTCCCATATTCTCTTAATCTGTCACCAAGCAGGGCAACCTCAGGATGTTAGTGCTCATCTCAGTGCACAGAAGCCTTTTAATTATGGTGCTTAACTGAAGAAAGTTTGTCTGTCGGCAGATATCCAGTGAGTGGCACATTCAAGAGTACAACTCATGGTAAAATGGAACTAGAATTGGACATGAGGGATACCACAGAGGTGATAAATAAAAGCATAAGTTTGCTATGTTATGGCAAGAAATCTCGCTGGGCCTCCAAAAAAACTCAATGCAACTTGCACTCAGTCAAAAAAATGTAAGGTTCAGTCCCAGTCTCTGACGTACCAAATTCTGGAAGTTGTCACGATTCTCCCAGGAAGCTTTCACTTTGGACTTGGAAGACTGAAAGTTCTCTGCATTGAAGTCTATTGTCTATGATTTTTTTCCTCACACTGAAAGGTCTGAAATTCTCTTTAAAGTGGAGGACATTTAATCCTCTGTATTTCCTGTGAGCGTAAAAGCTCCATGTGATGCAGGCAATTGCTCCTTTGTGGTATCCTGGATATCCAAGGCTGACAATTTCTTCTTCACAGTATTTGATTAATTAGACATTCCTTCTCAGCCATGGCTTCCATGGAGTTGTACACTCCACAACTTGGATTCCTGTCAGCAGATTTTTATTCTCAATCCACCTCTGGAGATTTTTGCAGAGAATGTATTTGTTTTGCTTCAACTTGTTGATATATTTCAAGTCTTTCTTGCACTCTCAATGACTGCATTATTGGTGAAACTATTATGTTTCTTGCTTGGCATGATCTCTGTCACACATTTGAAGATTTTTTTGAGGAAGATAAGAAAGTCAAACATTGTACTTAAAGTAGTTTTCCCTAATTTACTTCAGTATTTAACATCAAACTTAAATTTATCAGAACTGTTTGTTCACCAAGCTGCAGTGCATTCTGAATTAAGTCAATTGTTGATTCATCAATTAGCTCATTAAGGTGTACAATGAACTGTAGATGCTGGAGATCAGAGTCGGGAGAGTGGTCCTGGAAAGCACAGCTGGTCAGGCAGTATTCGAGGAGCAGGAGAATCGACGTCTTGGGCATTACCCCTTCACCAGGAAATACTGATGAAGGGCTTATGCCCAAAACGTCGATTCTCCTGTGCTTCAGATACTGCCTGTCTGGCTGTGCTTTTCCAGCACCACTCTCTCGACTCTGATCATTAGCTATCCCATTTCTTGTGTTTCCTTTTAAACATTGCCGATTCTTGTATTCTGAGCTTTCTTCAGGATTGTTAGCAGTGGAAAACATTTCTTCCCAACCAGTATAATAACAAGTTTTCATCATTCTACATCTGAAACTTCTTACATGAACATACTGTACTTTGTTTGCATTCCTCCAGAAGTCTAAAAAGCCTGAGAAAGCTTCAATTGACTGTCCCTGACCAGTTGTCCATGACTTAGCCGACTGTTTCTTGGCCTGTTGCTCCATGGCTAGCTGCCCCTTCATCAATTCTTTCTTTCCTTTAACTAGTTTGGATTCTGAACCATGGGTGGAGAGAGAAAGAAACACAATTAATGTTTCAAGTCTACAATGGCTCACCTTTAGAAATATAGAAGAAGTTGCAGTACAAACATTAGTTCTTCACAGATGCTGCCAAACCTGCCAAATTACTCAACACTAAATGATTTTAATCCTGCAGGCTACAGCTTAATACAATGATGTCCATTATTGTAGGGAGAAATAGCAGAGAGAGCTCTTGAGTTCTGTGTTCATTACAAGTTACGTTCATTCAGAGCTCTTCTACCACATATGTCGGAGAGGCCAGAGACCATTCCAAACCTGGCTTTCACATGAGGCCCAACTGCCCTCTTAATAACAGCTCAGATGAGAGAGGTCAATGACACTCTGATTTCCCCAGCTGAATACAATATCTTTATACCTTTCATTTTGGAGACATGGACAGAGCAGGGTCAGAAATGGATGTTGCAGGGACCAGGATTTAGATCTTTCATTAATATAAGGGAAGGTGGAAAAAGAGGGAGAGGTGTGGCCTTGTTAGTCAATGGAACAGTATAACCATGGCTGAAAGAACTTTTGATGAGGGCTTGTCTACTGAGCTGGTATGGACTGAGGTTAGAAACAGGAGAGGAGAGGTCACACTGCTGGGAGTTTTTTATAAACCTCCGCAGAGTTCCAGGGATGTGGAGGAGAGGATTGGCAAAACTATTCTGGGTAGGAGTGAAAGGAGCAGGGTGGTCATTATGGGGGATGTTAACTTCTCCAACATTGACTGGAAATGCTATAATTCTAGTATGTCAGATGGATCAGTTTTTGTCCAATTTGTGCAGGAGGATTTCCTGACACAGTATGTTGAAGGGCTGACAAGAGGGGAGGCCACACTGGATCTGGTGCTTGGTAATGAACCAGGCCAGGTGTTTGATTTAGTGGTAGGTGAGCACTTTGGAGAGAGTGACCATAATTTGGTTACATTTAGTTTAGCGATGGGAAGGAATAGGTAAATGCCACAGGTCAAGAGTTATAGATGGGGGAAGGGCCATTATAATGTGATTAGGCAAGACTTAGGAAACATAGAATGGGGTAGCAAAATGCAGGGGACGGGGACAATGGAAATGAGGAGCTGGTTTAAGGAACAGATATTGTGAGTCCTTGATAGGTATGTCCCTGTCAGGCAGGGAGGAAGTGATAAGGTAAGGGAACCATGGTTTACTATAGGAATTGTATTTCTTGTTAAGTGGACGAAGGATGCTTATGTGATGATGAGACAAGATGGGGTTTAAATGAGGTGATGGACAGTTTTTTGAGAAGGTGACCAAACATGTCGATGAGGGTAGGGCAGTTGACATGGTGTACATGGACTTCAGTTAAGCCTTTGATAAGGATCCACATGGTACGCTGTTGGAGAAAATGTAGAGGCATGGGATTGAGGGTGATTTAGCAGTTTGGATTAGAAACTGGCTTTCTGTAAGAAGGCAGCAAGTGGTGGTTGATGGAAAATATTCAGCCTGGAGTCCAGTTACTAGTGGTGTGCACAAGGATCTGTTTTGGGACCAATGCTGTTAGTCATTTTTATAAATGACTTGGATGCAGACATAGGTAGATGGATTTTTAAATTTGCAGATGACACTAAAGTCGATGGAGTAATGGACAGTGTGGAAGAATGTTGCAGGTTGCAGGGAGATTTGGAAAAACTGCAGAATAGGGCTAAAAGGTGGCAAATGGAGTTCAATGCAGATAAATGTGAGGTGATTCACTTTGGTAAGAATAACAGGATGGCAGAATACGGGGTCAATGGAAAAATTCTTGGTAGCGTGGATGTGCAGAGAAATCTTGGAGTCCATGTACATAGATCCCTCAAAGTTGCCATCCAGGTTGATAGTGCTGTTAAGAAGGCATACGGTGTGTTAGGTTTTATTGGTAGAGGGATCGAGTTCCGGAGCCATAAGGTCATGCTGCAACTACATAAAATGCTAGTGCGGCCACACTTGGAATATTGTGTACAGCTTTGGTTGCCCCATTACAGGAAGGATGTGGAAGCATTGGAAAGAGTGCAGAGGAGATTTACCAGGATGTTGCCTGGTCTGGAGGGAAGGTCTTGGAGGAAAGGCTGAGAGACTTGGGTCTGTTTTTATTGGAGAGAAGAAGGCTAAGAGGGGATTTGATAGAGACATACAAGATGAGCGGAGATTAGATAGGGTAGACAGTGAAAGTCTTTTTTCCTAGGATGATGACGTCAGCTTGTATGAGGGGGCATAGCTACAAATTGAGGGGTGATAGATTTAAGATAGATGTCAGAGGCAGTTTCTTTACTCAGAGAGTGGTAAGGGCATGGAATGCACTGCTTGCAAATGTAGCTAACTCAGCCACATTAGTAACATTTAAACAATCCTTGGATAAACACATGGATGATGGTGGGATAGTGTAGGGGGATGGGCTTATATTAGTTCACAGGTCTGTGCAACATCGAGGGCCAAAGGGCTTGTTCTGCACTGTATTTTTCTATGTTCTTTATCAAACTAAATGCTCTCAATGATACATTAACTTATTAATTTCTGACTGGGTGCAGAAATATTTTACAGTCTTTGCAGGATATTGCCCATGTTTCTGATCTATAACCAATAATCAACAACTTCTTTGAAAGCTGGAGTCACTGAAAATCAGAAGATAACTCTCCACTGGTTGGAGTCATACCTGGCACATAGGCAGATAGTTGTGGTTGCTGCAGGTCAGTGATCTCAATCCCAGGACTTCTCTGCAGGAATTCTTCAGGGTAGGTCTTAGACCAACACATCTTCAGCTGCTACATCAATGACCTTCCGTCCATCCTAACATCAGAAGTAGGGATGATCATTGATGATTACACAATGCACCTTTTATAGTTAAAGCGGTATGTGTATCCATATACAGAAAGACCTGAACAACCATCAGCCTTGAGCTGATAGGCAACAAGTAATGTTGATTCCATGTAAATGTCAGGTGCATCACAAATGAATCTATCCATTTTTTTTTCTTAATATTCAATAGGATCACCATCGCTGACCATCTCAATGTTAACATCTTGGGTTCTTAATTGACCAGAAACTGAACTGTGTCAAAAGGTGTGATGCTGGAAAAACACAGCTTGTTAGGCAATATCCAAGGAGCAGGAAAGTTGATGTTTCAAGCTTATCATGAAGTCCTTATCCTCGAAACCTTGACTCTCCTGCTCCTTTGATGCTGCCTGACCAGTTGTGCTTTACTAGCACCATACTTTTTGACTCTGATTATAGCATCTGTAGTCCTCACTTTCTCCCAGAAACTGAACTAGACCAGTCATTATTTACATCCTGATTCTCCAATCACCATCTAAAAGTACAAGACACAAGTATTGTGGAAAGTGCTCCATTTACCTTGATAAATGTAGGACCAAAAACACTCAAATAGATCTATATCATCCAGGACAAAGCAATCTGTTTGACTGATATCCCATCCATTACTTTCACCATTCAACCCCTTCACCATTGATGCACAGGAGCAGCAGCATGCACCAGTTACATGACAATAACTCAACCAGGCTCCCTGAACAGCATTTTCCAAATTCATGACCATTACTATATACCAAGGACAAGAGCAACAAATATCTGATCATGTGACACACACACTGCTATCCTCAACACAAAGTTAAAAATCACACAACACCAGGTTATAGTCCAACAGGTTTAATTGGAAGCACTAACTTTCGGAGCGACGCTCCTTCATCAGGTGGTTGTCTGATGAAGGAACAGCGCTCCGACAGCTAGTGCTTCCAATTAAAGTTGTTGGACTATAATCTGGTGTTGTGTGATTTTTACCTTTGTACATCCCAGTCCAACACCAGCATCTCCAAATTATCCTTGACACAATGTGACTGAGTGCTGTGTGCATGTGGCTGTTGATCATTCCTCCTAAACATCAAGAGTGTGCCGTCAGGTAGTGTGGGATTCGAGATTGTAGTCTCTCCACCAACCCACTCACAACGCTTTAATTTTACTCATTTGTAAATCCCCATTCAATCATTCATTCATAAAACCACAGTTCAGTAGTATATTTTACTATCACAAAACAGACCAAATTATAACAACCCATTACTGCAGTTGTGGGATTCAGCAGAAACTCACAAGGCAAGAAAGAACAAAGGGGGGAATTAATTGAATTAAGGAAACCTCATTAGATCAGAATCAAAGCTTCCAGTGGCAACAATAGTGATAAAAAGAGTAATAAAAAGAGCAGGTAGGTGTGACCATTTAACATTGTAAAAGCCCTTAGCGCACAGCAGGAGTGTTAATATTTGGCCTAAAGCACTTAACTGAACAGACAATTCTCAAGTACCTATCTGAATGGGTCAGTTTCAAGTACCTTTCACTGAATTGATAACTTCACCATGTAAATGTTAAACTTATTAATGTATTGATATATGTATCCTGAAAATGTTGATCATATCAATGAGCTGCCTGTCATAATATGGTATAAGAAAGCCTCTTCCACTCAATGCTGAGCTTCAGCCAGAAGCTTGGAACAGCCAGTTCTCTGAATAAAGATAACTGAAGGCCATTTTACTATCTCTGTGTCTCACTTTGGTTCGTAGTCTTAAAAAAAGAACCTCAACGGGTAGTGACTGTGGAATGTGCCAGGCAGGAGACAGAAGAACTATGCACAATCAGCAGACATGTGATGATCTTAAAGGGACCTATAATGCAGGAAACAGGCCACACACAGTGAAGGGAAAATTTATTGCCAGTATTGCTGCTGTTATTTAATTTTATCGCCAGCTAGTTATAGGATGAAATGACCCTTCTCTCCATCTTTAAAGATCATGGATGCTGAAACTCTGATTTTGCATAGAATCCCTACAGTGTGTAAACAGGCCCTTTGGCCCAACAAGTTCACACTGACCCTCTGAAGAGTAACCCACCCAGACCCATTCCCCTACCCTATATTTACCCCTGACTAATGCACCCAACCTACACATCCCTGAACACTATGGGCAATTTAGCACGGTCAATTCACCTAACCTGCACATCTTTGGACTGCGGGAGGAAACTGGAGCACCCAGAGGAAACCCAAGCAGACACGGGGAGAATGTGCAAATTCCACACAGACAGTTGCCAGAGGCTAGAATCAAACCCAGGACCCTGGCGCTGTGAGGCAGCAGTGCTAACCACTGAGCCACTGTGCCGTGTTCTTCAGTATTTCCTCCAACTTGGTGTGTTCATTCTTTCACCTGGGTGTTTTACTTTCTCATCTCCTACAGGGAAAGAAGACAGTGATTGCAATGACATACATTTATTTTGTGGTTGGAGAGAATTTTTTACAAATGACTACAAGGAACAGGAATGGTTTTGAATATTAATGGGCGCTAGTTGGGGTGGGTTGATTGGATTATGAGGAAGTGCATATACGCATAGGGATTGGCAGACCTGCAAGATAAGTATGATGACCTATTTTCTAGACTGGTCTTGTAATGGAAGAATGAAGTGGTTAGAATGATATGTACAACAGAATGTAGGACATTGTACATTGTGCTCATCTTTCCTGACATGCTTAAGTCCTTGAAGCACTTCCTGCATTTGATCCCTGAAGTTAGCTGCTTCTGAGTTCCTCAGCAACCTACAACCAAATCCTCTAAATCTCATTAGCAGGCTTTTTCCTCCACTCACCAGGAAAAATAATCGATCTCTGAATCTTCACTGCTCTCAGACAGCATGAGAGTGACAGAGTGCAACCTTTGCCCATTTCAATTCCATTATAATATCTTGTTTCTACCAAGGAAAATGGCAAGTGCTTCAAATTCCATGTTTGGAGTGTTCCTTTCAATAATCAAATCATGATTGCATCATGCACAGCATCGGGTAAAAAGGTAAAAACTTGATGAAGGACTTTTTCCCGAAACCTCGATTTTACTGCTCCTCGGATGCTGCCTGATCTGTTGTGTCTAATCTAGACTCATGCACAGCATCATCGTACCTGCGTGATTGGGAAACTTAGAAATTGGATGTTAATGAATGTTTGCACTTACAAAATGAAGACACAGATGTTGCAGATATCTGTGGGTTTCCCTGTGATTTTCATAATTTTGCCAGTTATTCACCCAAAATCAGCTCTTCTCCCCTTTTCACAGAATTCCCAAGCATCTGTGCATTAGAATTCAGTTCAGTATTTCCACACATTAACTTTGACAGTCCACGGAAGAATGCTATCGTGAAAATGTTCAATCTAGGTTGCTGGTTGAAATAACCAGTTAGAATTGATACATTCAGATGGGTTCACTTCTCCAGCTTCAAAATTTGGGCCATGACAATTATTGACATTTGCAGAGTATAGGTTAATGAAACATTATTAATATAATACCAGTCTTTCGATAAATTTGCTCATAATTACTTCCAGGCTAAACTAACAAGAGAAACTATATTCTCATATTGTTCAGAAATTCAAAAATGGTGATGACCACTGAAATTGCCTCATATCTAGTTTTAATAATACCTTGAGATGAAAGATGACAAAACCTAGTCATTCCAAAATGAGCATGACTTGTTGCTATAAATTTTCAATTTTACCACTTGGATGTTAAGGATACAGTGGGCAGAGCATTGAGAGGGAGCGCAAGTGGGAGTATAATATGTTCAGTTGTCCTCCCAATAATCTAAATGGAAGAAGAATTGAATGTGCTCTGTTATAAATCTGCCATCCTTCCTATTCAATTTTTCTATTAAGGTTTTTTCCAAGTAATGGCTGATATCTAGGGGTTAGAGAAAAAAATCTATACCCTTCAAAGAAAGGGAAATCCAAGCATACTGAGCTGGGCTATTCTCAACTTCTCAATAAGAATAGATAGCACTTGAAGCTTTTTAAGAATGATTACAGTGGGTTTTTTTGGCACAAAGAAAACTTCATAATTATTTTTAGAATTAAACACAAATTGAGAAACTATCTGTGAATTGTATGGGAATGAAATTTCATCCAGTTTCATTCAGACATAGATTTAGCTAAAAATGACACAACACCAGGTTATAGTCCAACAGATTTATTTGGAAGCACTATCTTTCAGAGTGCAGCTCCTTTATCAGATGGTTTTGTGGAGTATAAGCTCATAAGACACAGAATTTATAGCAAAGCATTACAGTGTCATGCAACTGAAATGATATATTGAACAAACCTGGATTGTTAAAACTTTATCTTTTAGAATGGGTTGCAAGTTTCGGTTCATTAATATTTAAATCCCAGAATTTCTTTTAAGTCACCTTCTTGAGATAACTTAAGGTTTCATAACAAAAGGTGACATCTCAGTTTAAACAATGCATTAAAGGTGTGAGGTCAGAGTCTGTCTGTATCCTAATCTTGAGTCAGACTGGTTCTATTTCCAAAGTGGAATTTACAAAATATTACATGTATTGACCGACAGCATAGACTGCCTGCAGATTGTACATTTTTTGAGCCAAATAGAATGTACTTGCAAATATAATTCTGCAAATACAAATTCACCCCGTAGACTTGTGTGTGTGTGTGCATGAATGTGTGTGTGTGTGAGAGAGAGAGAGAATGAATGAGTGTGTGTGTGCGTGTGAGTGCATGTGAGAGTGTGTTTTTGTGCGTGTGAAAGCTTGGTAAAGTGTGTGTGTGGATGTGATGGAGTATAAGCCTGTGAGAAGGTGTATGCATGTGTGTGTGTATGTATAAGAGTGGGTCTGCATGAGTATATAGGAGTATGTATTTATGCATGCTTATGTGTGTGTATGAGAGAGGGTATATAGTGTAGCAGTCTCACCTGTAGTGTGACATGAACTCAAGATCCTGGTTGAGGCCATCCCCTGGGGTAGCGAACTCGGCTATCAGCGTCTGCTCGGCCACTTGGTGTTGTTGCCTATCCCAAACTCCGCCAAAGATCCAAGGCTGAATGTACCTGACCGCTAAAATGCTCCCTGACTGGGAGGGAACACCCCTGTCTATTGACTTTGTGCAGTGTCCATTCATCCATTTTCGTAGCATCTGCTTGGTCTTGCCAATGTACCCTGCCTCAGGGCATCCTTGCCTGCAGCATATGAGATAGACAGCGTTGGCTGAGTCTCATGAGTACCTGCCGCGTACATGGTGGGTGGTGTCCCCAGGGGTAATGGTGGTATCCATGTCAACATTCTGACACATCTTACAGTGGTTGACATGACAGGGTTGTATGGTTTTGTGGTAGATGTTGTCCTGAAAGCTGGGCAGTTTGCTGCAATCATCTGTTTAAGTTTTGGCTGTTGTTTAAAGGCGAGAAATGGAGGCGTACCACAACACCGTACAACTCTGTCATGTCAACCACTGCATGATGTGTCAGAGTGTTGACACTGATACCACCATTGCCTGTGGGGAGACGACCCACCATGTATGTGGCAGGTACTTTCACGACTCAGCCAATGTTGTCTATCTCATACGCTGCAGGTAAGGATGCCCTGAGGCATGGTACATTGGTGAGACCAAGTAGATGCTGTGACAACGGATGAATGACACCGCACAACAATTAACAGACAGGAGTGTTCCCTCTCAGTCGGGGAACACATTAGCAGTCTGGGACATTCAGCCTCGAATCTTCGGGTGACTGTCCTCCAAGGCGGACTTTGGGATAGGCAACAACACAAAGTGGCCTAGCAGAGGCTGATAGTCAAGTTTGCTACCCATGAGGATGGCTACAACCAGCAACTTTGGTTCATGTCACACTACTGGTGACCCCCCCCCAAATATACACACAGACACAGACACACACACATACACAGTCCCCACACTCACACCCGTGCATATACCCTCTTACAGGCTTATATACCATCACACCCACACACACACTTTACCAAGCTTTCATGCAAACACACACTATCTCATGTACACTCTCTCTCTCATGCACGCACACACACATAAGTCGATGGGATGAATTTGTATTTGCAGATACACTTTATTTGGCTCAAAAATGCTAAATCAGCAGGCAAACGCAGCATCTGGGGAGCAGGAAAATCGACATTTCGGGCAAAAGCCCTTCATCAGGAGTAGAGGCAGGAAGCCTCCAGGGTGGAGAGATAAATGAGAGGAGGGTGGGGCTGGGGAGAAGGTAGCATAGAGTACAATAGGTGAATGGGCATGGGGATGGAAGTGATAGGTCAGAGAGGAGGGTGGGGGAAGGTAGCAAGGAGTACAATAGGTGAATGGGGGTGGGGATGGAGGTGATAGGTCAGAGGGGAGAGCGCTTCAGGGAACATCTCTGGGACACCCGCACCAATCAACCCCACCGCCCTGTGGCCCAACATTTCAACTGCACGGTGGCAAAGTGGTTAGCACTGCTGCCTCACAGCACCAGAGACCCGGGTTCAATTCCTGCCTCAGGCAACTATCTGTGTGGAGTTTGCACATTCTCCCCGTGTCTACGTGGGTTTCCTCCGGGTGCTCCGGTTTCCTCCCACAGTCCAAAGATGTGCAGGTTAGGTGAATTGGCCACGCTAAATTGCCCGTAGTGTTGGGTGAAGGGGTAGGGGAATGCGTCTGGGTGGGTCGCTCTTCGGAGGGTCGGTGTGGACTTGTTGGGCTGAAGGGCCTGTTTCCACACTGTAAGGAATCTAATCAAAAAAACTCCCCCTCCCACTCTGCCGAGGACATGCAGGTCCTGGGCCTCCTCAACCGCTACTCCCTCACCACCCGACGCCTGGAGGAAGAACGCCTCATCTTCCACCTTGGAACACTTCAACTCCAGGGCATCAATGTGGACTTCAACAGTTTCCTCATTTCCCCTTCCCCCACCTCACCCTAGTTCCATCCTTCCAGCTCAGTACTGTCCTCATGACTTGTCCTACCTGCCAATCTCCCTTCCCACCTATCCGCTCCACCCTCCTCTCTGACCTATCACCTCCGTCCCCACCCCCATTCACCTATTGTACTCTTTGCTACCTTCTCCCCAGCCTCCCCACCTCCCCTCCCCCATTTATCTCTCCAACTTGGAGTCGTTCTGCCTCTATTCCTGATGAATGGCTTTTGCCCATAAATGTCAATGTTCCTGCTCCTCGAATGCTGCCTGACCTGCTGTGCTTTTCCAGCACCACTCTGATCTAAACTCTGGTTTCCAGCATCTGCAGTCCTCATTTTTGCCTACAGTCTGCAGCAGTCAATGCAGTTGGTCAATACATGTAATATTTTGTAAATTCCACTTTGGAAATAGAACCAGTCTAACTCAACATTGGGGTACAGACAGACTCTGATCTCACATCTTTAAGGCATTGTCTGAGCTGAGATGTCATCTTTTGTTATAAAACCTTAAGTTATCTCGAGAAGGAGACTTAAAAGAAGTTCTGGGATTTACATATTAATGAACTGAAACTTGCAACCCCTTCTAAAAGATGGAAGTCCTAACAATCCAGGTTTGTTCAATATATCATTTCAGTTGACTGGCTCTGTAATCTTTTTCTAATACATTTAGTGTCTTATAATCTTACACTCCATAGCCATCTGATGAAGGCGCAATATTCTGAAAGCTCGTGCTTCTAAATAAACCTGGTGGATTATAACCTGGTGTTGTATGATTTTTAACTTTGTCCAGCCCAGTCCAACACTAGCTCCTCCACATTATGGCTGACATAGATTAGGCATTTATAGACTCATGAATGTGCAATCTGACACCAAAAAATGATGTGTGCAATTGATCAGGACGTTATAGTTTGCAATTCAACATGAAAATTGACATAATTGCAATAGAAATATAAAACCATGCAGTTGAGGACAAGTCTTAGATATTTTGTAGAGTACTTATAGGGGTTGCATGGTACCGTTGATTAAACACCGTCATCAGAATTGGCCAACCCAAACAACTAATTATCCCAAATCTTCTGATGTGGTGTAAAACCTGCATCCAACTCTGATCAAAATACTGATTTGCCAGCCTACAGCATGCTGCAGAATCCCCTCAGGATGCCTTTGAGTCTCCATGTAGAAATTGCTCCCACTTTTTATGGCACCAGCTGCCATGTTCTGGTAATTATCTCAATGTCCCAATGCTTTTCAGTGTGCTGGTGGATTGAGAGAATGCATAAACTTGTAGATGTGTGTGTAGGTGAGTTAAGTGGTGAGAGTGGCAGATGGGAAGGGTGGCAGTGTGACAGGTTGGCAGGATAACAGTTGGCAAAATGATTTCACTTACATCCTCTGCCTCCAAGCAGAATCTAGATAGATTGGACGGATGAGCAGAAAAATGGCAGGTGGAGTTCAATACGGACAAATACGAGGTGATGCATTTTGGAAGATCCAATTCAAGAATGAACTATACAGTAAGTGGAAAAGTCCTGGGGAAAATTGTTGTGCAGAGAGGTCTGAGTCTTCTGGTCCATTGTTCCCTGAAGGTAGCAACACAGGTCAGTAAAGTGGTCAAGAAGGCATACAGCATGCTTTCCTTCATTGGACAGGATATTGAGTACAAAAGTTGGCAGGTCATGTTACAATTGTAAAGGACTTTGGTTTGGCCGCATTTGAAATACTGCATACAGCTCTGGTCACCACATTACCAAAAGGATGTAGATGTTTTGGAGATGGTGTAGAGGAGGTTCACCAGAATGTTGTGTGGTATGGAGGGTGTTGGCTATGAAGAGCGGTTGAACAGATTAGGATTATTTTCATTAGAAAGACGGAGGTTGAGGGGGAACCTGATTGAGGTCTACAAACTCATGAGAGGTACAGACAGGGTGGATAGCAAAAAGCTTTTTTCCCAGAGTGGGGGACTTAGTTACGAGGGGTCATGAGTTCAAAGTGAGAGGGGAAAGGTTTAGGAGAGATATACCTGGAAAGTTCTTTACGCAGAGGGTGGTGGGGGCAGGGAATGGGCAGGGAGCAGAGGGATACAAATCTTTAGAAAATAGGAGGCAGGTTTAGATAGAGGATCTGGATTGTCGCAGGCTTGGAGGGCCAGAGGGCCTGTTCCTGTGCTGTAATTTTCTTTGTTCTTCGTTCTCTTTAAGTACAAGTTCCCTCCTTTATCCTTGATGAGACCTACTTTCTTCCAAGTTATTCTCTTGTTTTTAATGTATGTATAGAATGCCTTAGGATTCTCTTTAACCCTGCTTGCCTTTTCATGGTCCCTTCTTGCTCTCCTAATTTCCTGCTTGAGTTCTTTCCTGCTTTCTTTATATCCCTCATGAGCCCAGTCTGATTTTAGCTTCCTAAACTTTATGCTTCCTTTTACTTTTGACTAAATTCATAACCTGCCTCATTATCCTTGTCCTTCCTCCTTACTGGAACATGCCAGTCTTGAACTCTCATCAGAGCTGTAAACAACTCCCACATGTCAAATGTGGACTTGCCCGATAGCAGCTCCTCCCAATTAACACTCCCTAGCTCTTGATGAAGGGCTCCTGCCCAAAACATCGATTTTCCTGCTCCTTGGGTGCTGCCTGACCTGCTGTGCTTTTCCAGCATCACTCTACTCTTGACTCTAATCTCCAGCATCTGCAGTCCTCACTTTCACCTACTCCCTAGCTCCTGCCTAATACTGAAGTAAATTGCCCTCCTCGAATTTAGTACCTTGCCACAAGGTCCTGACATCCTTATTCATAGCTATCTTAAAACCTAAACAGTTGTGAAATCCAACGAGGTTTCTAATGCTATTTTCCAAAACTCACCTCATTACTTATGCTTCACTTCCCCATGATACCTTGTTTGCCATAACTTTCCTCTCATGCCAGGCAGAAGCCTTTGCCACTGCTGGGACTTCTTGGGATTCCTGGCATCATATTTAAACAGCAATTGTGCAGCAGATCAAGCGCTGTCAGTCTAGAACTGCCCTGCAGGGTTCATGCAAATTGCCCCAAACATGTCGGCAAGGGGGAAATTGGTATTTCATTTTGCTGGAAGGGGTCTGAAAGTCCTAATGGATGGGGTTGTACAGGGAGGTCTGTCCTCTTTCCCCAGGACTGGTGAAAGAAACCACTTCCACTAGACCTTGTCAGACTGGTCAGAGGTTGCCACCAAGTCAGTGTTATTTCCACTGCCTGGAGGATTGCTCAGCAATGCTGGAAGGTCAGTAAGTTATGCAGCATGAGGATAGGTGCCACCATCTTCTCTCTAATACTCACATTCACTCTATCTCTGCTACTGTACTACTTCCCACAATTGCATGCAACATCTTTCCTCACTCCCTTACACCCACACCAACGCCCCTACCCTGCAAACACTGCACGGCTTTACTATGGCCTACGCACTCAATCGGGCATCTCATTACCTTTCCCACATCTGCAGCTGTGCCAGCACTTGCATCTCAATTCATTTTTTCCTTTGTATCATTCCAGAAGGAAATGGCCTATAATAGGATGGCAAGAGCTAAGACAAGTGGTGGAGAGGATCCTGGGCTTGCAAGTATAAGAATGAAGGTACACAGGCTAGCCATCCTTAATTCTGCACAATATTTTCTGGTCTAAGGTGTGAAATGATCTGATGCACCATATGCAGGCTAGGGATCTTGGAAGTTAACTGCTACTTTGACAACTATGTTCACTGTTTTCAGGCTGTAATACATTGCATGTGCCACCTAGTAGAACTCAGTAAATGGAGAGGTGAAATCACAATGCTGGGGATATACTACAGGCCTCCTAACAGCAAGCAGGAGATAGAGGAGAGAATGTGTAGACAGATTTCAGGAAGATGTAAAAACAACAGGGTTGTTGTGGTGGGTGATTTTAACTTCCCATGTATTGACTGGGACTCATTTCGTGCTAGGGATTTGGATGGAGCAGATTTTGTAAGGACCATTCAGGAAGGTTTCTTGATACAGTATGTAATCAGTCCAACCAGGGAAGTGATTATACCAGATTTAGTTTTGGGAAATGAGCTGGCCAGATGAGTGAAGTTTCTGTGGGGGAGCATTTCTAGAGTAGTGACCATAATGCTAAGAGTTTTAAGTTACTCATGGACAGGGATCACAGCAAACCTCAGGTGAAGGTGTTAAATTGGGGGATGGTGAAATACAACAATATTAGGGAGGTACTGGAGAGTGCTGTTTGGAGGCGGCTGTTTGAAGGCAAATCCGCATCGGACGTATGGGAGTATTTCAATTAGTAGTTGATAAGAGTTCAGGAGCAGCATGTTCCTGCGAGAGTGAAAGATAGGTGTGGCAAGTTACATAAATCTTGGATGACCAGGGGTATTATGACCTTGGTCAAAAAGATAAAGGAAGCATCCGTAAGGTCTAGGAGGATGGGAATGAGGAAGCACTTGATGTATATAAGGACAGTAGGAAAGAACTTAAACACAGAATTAGAAGGGCTCAAAGGCATCATGAAAAGTCATTAGCAAACAGGATTAAGGAGAATCCCAACACTTCTTATACATATAAAAAAGCAAGAGGGTAGCCAGGGGAATCGGTTGGCCCACATAATGGCAAAGAGGGAATGTATGGGTGGAGCCAGAAGAGGTAGATTAGGGTCTTAAACAAATACATTTTATTGGTATTGTCAAAAGTGAAGGAATTTGTGGAGGATGATCTCAGGGAGTGTCGAATTTCTAAGCCAAGTTGCTATTAAAATTGAAGAGGTGTTGTGTGTCTTAAAAAGTATTAAGGTAGATAAGCCCTGGGACCTGATGGGATCTATCCTAGATTATTGAGGGAGGCAAGAGAACAAGTTGCTGGAGCATTGACAGACATCTTTGTATCGTCTTTGACCACAAGTGATGTCCCAGAGGACAGGCGAATAGCCAATGTTGTCCCATTGTTTAAGAAGGGTAGCACGGATAATCCAGGCCTGTGAGCCTCACATCAATGGTGGGGACATTATTGGAAAAGATTCTCAGGGACAATATCTATCAACATTTAGAAGTAAATGGATTGATTAACAATAGACAGCTTGGTTTTTGTGCAGGGGAGGTCGTGCCTCACGAACTTGATTAGATTTTTTGAGTTTGGAGTGATTGAGGGAAAATCGGTTGATATTGTCTATATGGACTTTAGTAAAGCCTTTTACAAAGTCCCTCATGGCAGACTAGTACAAAAGATGAAATCACATGGTATCAGTGATGAGCTGGCAAGATGGATACAGAACTGACTACATAGGAGGCAGAGGTAGCAGTGGAAGGATGTTTTTCGGAATGGAGGGTTGTGATTAGTGATTAACACAGGGATCAGTGCTGGGGCCTCTGCTGTTTGTGATTTACATGAATGATTTGGAGGAAAATGTAGCTGGCCTAATTAATAAACTTTCAGATGATACAAAGATTGGTGGAGTTGTGGATAGTGAGGAGGATTGTCATAGGATACAGCAGGAGATAGATCAGTTGGAAGTATTGGTAGAAAAATGGCAGATAGAGTTTAATCTGAACAATGTGAGGTGATGTATTTTGAAAGGTCAAGTACAGGTGGAAATTATACAGTGAATGGCAGAACCCTTAGGAGCATTGATATGCAGAGAGAACTGGGTGTGTAGGTCCACAGATCACTGAAGGGGTCAGTGCAGGTACATAAGATAGTAAAAAAGGCCTATGCCCTGCTTACATTTATTGGAAGGGATATTGAGTATAAGGATAAACAGGTTATGCTGCAGCTTTATAGAACTTAGGCTACAGTTGAAATATTGTATGCAGTTCTGGTCACCATACTACCAGAAGAATGTGGATGCTTTGGAGAGGGTAGGGAAAAAGTTTACCAGGATGTTGCCTGGTATGGGGGATTTTAGCAATGGAGAAAAGTTAGATAGACTGGACTTGTTTTCACCAGAACGCAGGTTCAGGGTGACCTGATAGAAGTTTATAAGATTGTGAATGGCATGTTAGAATGGAATATATGAGGCTTTTTTCCCAGGGTGGAAGACACAGGTTCAAGGTGCAAGGGGAGAAAAGAGATGTGTGAGGCATGTTTTTCACACAAAGGGAGGTGAGTGCCTGGAATGTGCTGCCAGAGGAGGTGGTGGAAGCAGACATAGTAGTAGTATTCAAGAAACACCTGGACAAATACATGAATAGGAAGGGGATAGAAGGATATGGATCCTGGAAGAGAATACAGCTTTAATTTGGAAGGGCAAAATGTGTCAGCATAGGCTTAGAGAGCCTGGGGGCCTGTTCCTGTGCTGTATTGTTCTTTATTGTACAGGAGATTGGTGAGGCCTCTTCTGGATTACTGGGCCCATTTCTGGTGGCCCATTTTACAGGAGGGATATTATCAAGCTGGAGAGGGTTCAGAGCAAAATTACCAGGATGTTGCTGGGAATGGAAGGCTTGAGCTATAAAGAAAAGCTGGATAGGCTGGGACTTCTTGCACTGGAGCATAGGAGGTTGAAAGATGACCTGAAAAAGTTGATAAAATAGTGAGATATATACACAGAGTTGATGGCAGTTGTCTTTTCCCTAAGGTGGGGAATTTCAAACTCGGGGGTACATTTTTAAGGTGAGAGGAGAGAGATTTAAAAAAGACATAAGAACCAACTTTTCACACAGAGGGTGATTCTCATGTGGAATGAATTTCCTGAGGAACATAGAACAGCACAGGACAGGCTTGTTAGCCCTCGATGTTGCACTGATCTGTAAAACCAATCTGAAACCCATCTAACCTACAATATTCCATTATCATTCATATGTTTATCCAACAATCATTTAAATGCCCTTTAAGTTGGCAAGGTGAAAGTGAGTACTGCAGATGCTGGAGATCAGAGTCTAGATTAGAGCGGTGCAGGTCAGGCAGCATCCAAGGAGCAGGAAATCACTGTTTCGGGCAAAAGCCCTTCATCAGGAATGAGGCTGTGAGCCGAAGAGGAGGTGAGATAAATGGGAGGGAGGGTTGGGGGGAAGGAGTGGGGAGGGAAATATATCTCTGGTGGTGGGGTCAGTTTGTAGGTGGCAGAAATGGCGGAAAATGGTGCAATGTATACGGAGGTTGGTTGGGTGGAAGGTGAGGACCAGGAGGGTTCTGTCCTTATTACAGTTCGAGGGTTGAGGTGCAGGAAGTAGATGAGATATGCTGCAGGGCATCATCAACCATGTGGGAGGGAGAATTGCGACCTTTAAAGAAGGAGGCCATCTAGTGTGTTCTGTGGTGAAACTGGTCCTCCTTGCGGCAGATGTGGCAGAGGCGGAGGAATTGGGAATAAGGTAGAGCATTTTTGCAGGAGGCAGGGTGTGAAGAGGCATAATCCAGGTAGCTGTGGGAGTCAGTGGGTTTGTAGAAAATGTCAGTGTTGAGTCAGTCACCATTGATGGAGATGGAGAGGTCCAGCACGGGAAGGGAGGTGTCAGAGATGGTCCAGGTGAATTTAAGGTCGGGGTGGAATGTTTTGGTGAAGTTGATGAACTGTTAAACCTCCTCATGGGAGCACGAGGTGGCGCTGATGCAGGCATCAATGTAGCGGAGGAAGAGGTGGGGAGTGGTGCCGGTGTAACTGCAGAAAATGTTCTATGTAGCTGATAAAGAGACAGGCATAGCTGGGGCCCATGTGGGTGCCCATGGCTACCCCTTTCATCTGGAAGTAGTCAGAGTATTCGAAGGAGAAATTGTTGAGGGTGAGGACCATTTCAGCCAAACGAATAAGAGTGTCAATGGAAGGGTAAAGGTAGGGACGTCGGGAGAGGCTTGGAGGCCCTGGTCATGGCGAATGGAGGTGTATAGGTACTGATGTCCATAGTGGAGATGAGGCTTTGGGGGCCAGGGAAATGGAGATCCTGGAGGAGGTGGAGGGGGTGGGTGGTGTCCTAAATGTACGTGGAGAGTTTCTGGACAGGAGGATCGGACAGTATCGAGGTAGGTGGAGATGAAGTTGGTGGGTAGGAGCAGGCTGAGACAATGGGTCGGCCGGGGTGGTCAGGCTTGTGGATCTTGGGTAGGAGGTAAAACTGGGCGGTGCAGGGTTCCTGAACTATAGGGTTGGAAGCTGTGGGTGGGAGATCCCCTAAGTTGATGAAGTCGTGTATGGTCTGGGAGATGATGGTTTGGTGATGGGAGGTGAGGTCAAGGTCAAGGGGCCGGTAGAAAGAGGTGTCTTCAAGTTGGTGCCTGGCTTCAGTGGCAGAGAGATCAGTGTGCCAAACTAGCACTGCACCTCACGTATCTGCTGGTTTGATGGTGAGATTGGTGTTGGAGCAGAGGAATTGGAGGGCTGCGCGTTGTGATGGTGAGAAGTTGGAGGGGGATTTGGGGGGTGAACAGGTTGAGGTGGTCAATGTCCCCGCAGCAGTTGGAAATAATGAGGTCAAGGGTGGGTAACAGGGAGTCCAGGTGGATGGGGTGTGTTGGATTTGGGCGAAGGGGATCCTTGGGAGGTGGATGGGAGTCTTGATTGAAAAAATATGCTTGGAGGCGGAGGCGGCGGAAGAAGTGTTCAATGTCACAATGAGTGTTGAATTTGTTGACCCATGAATGGAGGGGGATGAAGCTAAGGCCTTTGCTGAGGACTGATTGTTCGTCCTCAGTGAGGGGGAAGTCTGGGGGGATGGTGAAAACTCAGAGGGCTGGGAGCCAGGACCTGGAATAGGGCTGGAGCTGGGAGTGGGGGTAAAGACTGTAACTGGAGTGGGCATGGTAGTGGGAGGGGGGAAACAGGGTGGTGTCATTTGCAGGAGTGATGTTCACCCCGGGGATCTGGGAGGGTGGGGGTGGTGACAATGGGATCTGTGGGGGTGTGTGTCGGTGGTGTGCAGGTGAGTGATGTAAGTGGGGGCGGAGGTGGTTGCGACAACAGCAGCTGCGGGGGTCGAAATGGTGAAACGTTCAGTGTAGGTGATGTTGGAAGGGGCAGAAGTGGCTGCAGCGGTGGCAACAGAAGGGGCCGAAGTGTTGTTCCAGTTGGGCCTTGCGTTTGTCTCGGTGGCGGATCTTGTGGCAATTATGGCAGCTGTTGTTTGGCCGGCGTTCACAGACGCGGCATGATCAGCCATGGCTGCGGGCTGTCGGGCGGTGGGGACGGAGGTGACATCATCAGTCGCCGTGGTGATGATGGTTGGCATGGTCTCGTGGCTAATGGTGGCTGAGCAGTTCCGGAGACAGGGGGAAGCTTCTGGAATGTTTGAGGAATGCTGACTATTGAGATGGGTACATGAAAGTTTGTTGTACTTACAGTTTTTTATGTTTGAAATGGTGTAGAAAAAATGTTTGTTAAGTGTGTGAATTCTTCTGAGAATGTAACACAGTTGGGGTCCTTTGCAGTTCTGAGAGAGTATGGCCCTCAGTTGAGGCAAAGCTGACTATAGAGAGATTAGGTGGCGGTGCATGGCTGCGAGTGTGGAGCGGAGGATCTGGAAGGATAACCGTTGCTGGAGGTTTTGATTTTGTAGTCTGTATTGGTTGTCCTGTTCAGATCCAAATTGTGTTGCGGTCCAGAATCCATGTGGGATCAGTTGGTTCTGTAGACAGGCACAGAGGGAGGAAATATGACTGTGGTAACGAGTCGGTTTCAGGATGTGGCTGAAGAGCTTCAGGGCAGAGGAGATGACCTGGGGTTGCAATGAGAGAGACACACTGAGATCTTTGTAAAGAGTGGAGGAGAACTTCTTCAAGGTATGCATCCTTTGAAGAGGATTCACACTGAGGCTAAAATCAACTAAGAGAAAATGAGGACTCCATACGCTGGAGATCAGAGTGGAGAGAGGGTGATGCTGGAAAAGCACAGCAGATCAAGCAACATCCGAAGAGCAGGAAAATCCATGTTTCAGGCAAAAGCCCTTCATCAGGAATGAGGCTGTGAGTCGAGGGGGTGGTGAGATAAATGGGAGGGGGGGTGGGGTTGGGGGGAAGGTAGCTGAGAGGGCAATAGATGGATGGAGGTGGGGTAAAGGTGATAGGTCAGAGGGGACCGTGGTGCAGATAGGTGGGAAGGAAGACTGACAGATGGGACAGGTCATGAGGATGGTGTTGAGTTGGAAGTTTGGAATTGGGGTAAGGTGGGGGAGGGGAAATGAGGAAACTGGTGAAATCCACATTGATGCACTGGAGTTGGAGGGTCCCGAGGCGGAAGATGAGGCGTTCTTCTGCCAGGCATCGGGTAGTAAGAGAGTGGTGATGGAGGAAGCTCAGGACCTGCATGTCTGCGGCAGAGAGGGAGAAAGAGTTGAAGTGTTGGGGTTGGTTGGTGTGGGTGTCCCAGAGACATTATCTGAAGCGCTCTGCGAGTAGTCGTCCTGTTTCCCTAGTGTAGAAGCGACTGCATCAGGAGCAATGGATACAGTAAATGACATGTGTGGAAGTGCAGGTGAAACATTGATGGATGTGGATGTCTCCTTTGGGGCCTTGGATGGGAGGTGAGGGGGGTGGCGTGGGCACAAGTTTTGCAATTCCTGTGGTGGCAGGGGAAGGTGCCGGGAGGGGAGAGTGGGTTGGTGGGGAGTGTGGACCTGACGAGGGAGTTGCGGAGGAAATGGTCTTTATAGAAACTGGATAGGGGTGGGGAGGGAAATATATCTCTGGTGGTGGGATCCATTTGTAGGTGGCAGAAATGTATACTTAGGTTGGTGAGGTAGAAGGTAAGGACTGGGGGTGGGGTGGAGGGGTGTTATGTCCTTGTTGCAGTTGGAGGGTTTGACTAGTCTACTCCTGTTGCAGATAGAGCGTTCTACGCCCCTACTACTCTCTGAGTAAAGAAACAACCTCTGACATCTGTCCTATATCTATCACCCCTCAATTTAAAACTATGTCCCTTCATGCTAGCTATCGCCACCTGAGGAAAAAGGCTCTCACTGTCCACTCTGTCTAACCCTCTGGTTATTTTACATGTCTCTATTAAGTCACCTCTCAACCTTCTTCTCTCTAATGAAAACAGCCTCAGGTCCCGCAGCATTTCCTCATAAGACCTTCCCTCCATACCAGGCAACATCCTAGTAAATCTCCTGTGAATCCTTTCCAAAGCTTCTGCATCCTTCCTATAACATGGTGACCAGAACTGCACGCAATACTCCAAGTGCAGCTGTACCAGAGTTTTGTCAGCTGTAGCATGACCTCACGGTTCTGAAACTCAATCCTTCTCTCAATAAAACCGAACACACCGTATGCCTTCTTAATAACCCTATCAACCTGGGTGGCAATTTTTAGGGACCTATGTACCTGAACACTGAGAGCTCTCTGCTCATCTACACTACCAAGAATCTTACCTTTAGCCCAGTACTCTTTATTCCTGTTGTTCCTTCCAAAGTGAATCATCTCAGACTTTTCCTCATTAAACTCCATTTGCCACCTCTCAGTGCAGCTTTGCAGCTTATCTATGTCCCTCTGTAACCTGCAACACCCTTCAGAACTATTCACAACTCCACTGACTTTAGTGTCATTCACAAATTTGCTAACCCATCCTTCTAAGCCCTCATCTTGGTCATTTATAAAAATGACAATCAGTGGCCCCAAAACAGGTCCTTGTGGTACACCATTAGTAACTGAACTCCAGGATGAACATTTTGCATCAACCACCACCCTCTATCTTTCTTCAGCTAACCAATTTCTGATCCAAACTGCGAAATCACCCTTCATTTCATGCCTCCATATTTTCTGCAATAGCCTACTGTGGGGAACCTTATTAAATGCTTTACTGAAATCCATATACACCACATCAATCTCTTTATTCTCATCCACCTGTTTGGTCACCATCTCAAAGAGGGCTGAAGAAGGGCTCATGCCCGAAACATCGATTCTCCTGCTCCTTGGATGCTGCCTGACCTGCTGTGCTTTTCCAGCAACACATCTTTAAGCTCTGATCTCCAGCATCTGCAGTCCTCACTTTCTCCCACCATCTCAAAGAACTCACTAACACTTGTGAGGCACAACCTAGCCTTCACAAAACTGTGTTGACAATCCCTAATCATTGTATTCCTTTCTCCATGATTATAAATCCTATCTCTTATAACCTTTTCTAACCTTTTAGCCACAACCAAAGTAAGGCTCACTGGTTTCTAAATACCAGGGTTGTGTCTACTTACCTTCTTGAACAAGGGGACAACATTTGTTACCCTCCAGTCTTCTGGTACTATTCCTGTTGACAATGACAACATAAAGATCAAAGCCAAAAGCACTGCAATCTCCTTCCTAGCTTCCCAGAGAATCCCAGGATAAATCCCATCTGGTCCAGGGGACTTACATATTTTCACACTTTCCAGAATTGCTAACACTTCTTTCTTGTGAACCTCAAACCTATTTAGTCTAGTAGCCTGCATTTCAGTAGTCTCCTCGGCAACATTGACTTTTTTCAGTGTGAGTACTGACGAAAAGTATTCATTTAATGCTTTCCCTATCTCATTGGACTCCACGCACAACTTCCCACTAGTATCCTAATATACCTATAGAAAGGTTTAGGGTTTTCCTTGATCCTACCTGCCAATGACTTCTCACGTCCCCTCCAGGCTCTTCTTTGCTCTCTCTTTATGGTAGCTGTGGGTACAATTATAATGTTTAAAAGAGATTTGGATGGTACAGGAAGAGGAAAGATTTGGAGGGATATGGGCCAGAAGCTGGCAGGTGGGACTAGATTTGTTTGAGATCATGTTCTAGTTGGACCAATGGGTCTGTTTCTGTGTTGTATGATTCTATGACTCTATGACTGTGTGACTCTGTTTGTGGGAGTGATTCCTGGTACCGCCTGATATGTTCAGGAGTGCTTGGAACCAGGAAAAGTATTCCATATAGTAAGTCCATGTGTAAAGTGCACGTACTGCATTTTGTGATCGCAGATGCCTTTCACTTGCAGAGTGTGGGTATCTGTTTAGTGGTGTTGCCCTTTGAATGGCCTCACTTCACATGAAATTGGAGGTCACCCTCTCACAGAATGAATCTCCAGGTGTGTTAGCAGTCATTTTCATCTCCGTGGCAAACTTGCGATATGGTTTATGATGGATTTCATGGAATGAATCACTCAGTCAGTCTCTCAGACTAGCTGACTCCCCAGGTACCCAATGAACACAGTCTGCTGATTTCTCAGCAACAAACCTAAACAAGCAGACAAAACACATCCAGAAATCCTAGCCATTCCCTGCTACATCAAAGACATCTCAGATATGACTGCCAGACTAGTCAGACCTCTTGGCATCATGGTAGCCCACAAACCCACCAACACACTAAAACAGCAGTAAATGAACTTGAAAGACCCAAAACAGACAACAAACAAAACTAATATCATTTACAAAATACCGTGCAAGGACAGTAACAAACACTACATTGGACAAACAGGCAGAAAACTAGCCACCAGGATACATGAACATTAACTAGCCACAAAATGACATGACCCTCTCTCACTAGTATCCTTACATACAGAGGAAGAAGGACACCACTTCGACTGGGACAACACATCCATCCTAGGACAAGCTAAACAGAGGCACACACGACAATTCCTAGAAGCATAGCATTCGAACCGGAACTCTATCAACAAACACATTGACTTGGGTCTCATTTACGACCCCCTAAGAAAGAATACAGGAAATGACATCACCACAGCGAATGACATCACCAACCCAAGGAAACCTAAACACATAAATAGAAAGCGGGCCATGCCACCAATGCTTCATCCGGAGGCTCACTGATGGTATTACCTAGTATGATGGCAAAACGTCTGAAAACAAACCTTTCAGTTTTGTTGTAGTTTAACTGTAGTGTATGAATAAAATGTGCTTTCCTTCAAGCATTGCAGTTTGACCAATTGAATTGCATCTGGAACACAATGCCTAACACTTGTCGTTAAAATAAGAAAAATTACAGTCTAGACTATCCTCTTAATATATCTTTAAGAGGTTTGGTCTGACCCATGACATCTGGGAGCTTGTCTGGGATCAAAATTTCTAATTCTAGGTTGGGTTTAGGGTTGTTGGACTGAAGGCAGTGAGTGGTGAGAGTGTTTTTTTTATTTTGTGTGTTGCATTCGGTTGGTCTAAACAATGTGCGCCTTATGTAATAATGGCACTTTCAGCCACTAAGAGTTTCCTGGGCATGGAAGAAATCACTTCTGGAGTTTTACAAGAAGCAAACAAGGCAAAGCTTTTGGACTGGCAAACAAGCTGGAGTTGGGGTTGCCTGTGTCTGTGAGTAAAGGGGAGATAATTGTGATAATCCCACAGCATTTACAATTGCCAGGAATGCCATTGGAATCTTTGGAAATGGCTAAAATGCAATTGAAAATGAAGCAGCTTGAATGTGAAAAGGAAATGAAACAGTTTGAATTATGATTAAAAGCAGAAGAAAGGGAGAAAGAGAGCTTTTGAATTTAAGAGGTTGGAATTGAAAACTCAGAGTCAACTTAAAATGGTGAAGGTAGAGATGAAAGATAGGAATAGTGATGAAGACAATGATGGAGAGCAATCCTATTGTAGCTAAAGGCCTCGTGGGGATCTTTTTAATTAGTCCAACATTGCCTACGTTCGATGAGAAAGACTTAGAAGCATTTCTCATTCCATTTGAGAAAGTGACTAAACAAACGAAATCGCTGGTGACCATGTTGGTATTGGTGATCCAAGTTGGTAGGTAGAGCTAATGAGGTATTTATATCACTATCAGAGGAGTATCTAGGGAAAATAATGAGGTTAAAAACAAGCCACCTTAAGTGCATATAAGCTAGTACCAGAAGACTCCAGACAATGTTTTAGGAATCTAAGGTGAGAACCTGGTCAAATGTACATTGAATTTGAAAGGATCAAATAAAGTAATTTTGATAGGTGGATAAGGGTATTGAAAATAGATCAAACATATGACATTCTTAGAAAGAGAATTATTTTGGAATAATTCAAAAATTCACTTTCTTAAATAGTGAGAACTCATGTGGCAGAGCAGAGAGTTAAACTGCAAGATTAGCAGCTGAAATCGCTGATGATTATGAGTTGGTCCATAAATCAAAGTTTGGCATCCGAATTCACTTTCAATCTGTGATAGAAATTGGGGAAAAGAGAAATCTTCAGGTGTTAAGAGAAAAGGAGATCTTAGCGAAGATAGTAAAGATTGTTTACCACAGGGTAAAAAGGAAACCCATGAGGGGGAAAGACAAGTAAGAAAAAAAGAAAGTATTTTCACTGTAATAAAGTAGGCCACATAAAGTCATAGTGTTGATGGTTTAGATAAAGTACAGGGAAGACAGCTGCGGGAAAACAAAGTTAAAAATCACACAACACCAGATTATAGTCCAACAGGTTTATTTGGAAGCACTAGCTTTCGGAACGCTGCTCCTTCATCATCTGGAGTATAAGATCATAGGATACAGAATTTATAGCAAAATTTGCAGTATGATATAACTGAAATTATATATTGAAAATGAATGACCTGGATTGTTTATTAAGTTTCTCATCTTTTTTCATATGTAAATCCTAGAACTTTCTTGAAGTTCCATTCTCAAGTGAACTTTAACAATAGGTGCCATGTTGACCCAGATAATGCATTGAAGGTGTGAGGTGCCCTGTGTGAGACTGTCTGTGCCCCAATGTTCAGACTGATTCTAATCTAAAAAAATGGATTTACAGTATCTTACATGGATTCATGCAGTTTTGGAGCAAAATAAAATGTAATTCTGCAAGTACAAATTCACCCCACAAACCTATGTGTGTGCATGTGAACATCCAGGATCTTTTTCAATATATAATTTCAGTTACATCACACTGTAAACTTTTGCTATAAATTGTGTCCTACGATCTTATACTCCACAACCAACTGACGAAGGAGCAGCACTCAGAAAGCTAGTGCTTCCAAATAAACCTGTTGGACAAAACCTGTGTTGTGTGATTTTTAACTTTGTACACCCCAGTCCAACACCAGCACCTCCAAATTGTGGGAAAACAAAATAACATCGAACATACAACACAGAACAGTACAGCACAGCACAGGCCTTTGGCCCTCGATTTTGTGCTGGCCTTCTATCCTACTCGAAGATCAGACTAACCTGCATACCCTTCATTTTACTATCATCCACATGCCCATCCAAGAGTCACTTCAATGTTCCTAATGTATCTGACTCTAATAAGACTGCCAGCAGTGCATTCCACGCACCCATCACTCTGTGTAAAGAACCTACCTCTGACAACCCCTCCAATCACCTTAAAATTACCCCTCCACCCCCCATGATAGACATTTCCACCTTGGGAAAAGCTCTCTGGCTATCCACTCTATCTATGTCTCTCATCATTTTGTACACCTCCAGCAAGTCACCTCTCATCCTTCTTTGCTCCAGTGAGAAAAGCCCTAGCTCCCTCAACCTTTCTACATAAGACATGCCCCCCATAAGACCAGCATCCTGGTAAATCTCCTTTGCACCCTCTCTAAAGCTTCCGCATTTTTCCTATTATGAGGTTACCAGAACTGAACACAATATTCCAAGTGTGGTCTAACCAGGGCTCTACAGAGCTGCAGCAAAATTTTGCGGCTCTTAAACTCAATCCCCCTGCTAATGAAAGCCAACGCACCATATGCCTTCTTAACAACTTGGGTGATAACTTTGAGGGATCTATGGACATGGACACCATGATCCCTCTGTTCCTCCACACTGTCAAGAATCCTACCTTTAACCCTGTATTCTGCATTCAAATTTGACCTTCCAAAATGAATGACTTCACACTTTTCCAGGTTGAACTCCATCTGCCACTTATCAGCCTGGTTCTGCATCCTGTCAATATCCCGTTGCAACCAACAACAGCCCTCCACACTATCCACAACTCCATCAACCTTAATGTCATTGGCAAACTTACTAACCCACTCCTCCACTTCCTCAGCCAAGTCATTTATAACAATCACAAACAGCAGAGGTCCCAGATCCGATCCCTACAGAACACCACTGGTCAATGAGCTCCAGGCTGAATACTTTCTATCTACCACTACCTTCTGTCTTCATTGGCCAGCCAATTCTGTATCCAGGTGGCCAGATTTCCCTGTATTCTATGCCTCCTTACTTTCTGAATGTGCCTACTATGGCGAACCTTATCAAAAGCCTTGCTAAAATCCATGTACACTACATACACTGCTCTACCTTTATCAATGTGTTTTCTCACATCCTCAAAGGATTTGATAATGTTTATAATGCAAGACCTGCTCCTCACAAAGCCATGTTGACTATCTCTAATCAAACTATGGTTTTCCAAGTAATCATAAATCCTGACTCTCAGAATCCTCTCCAAACTTTTGCACACCACAGACATAAGACTGACTGGCCTGTAATTCCCATGGTGCTTCCTATTCCCCTTCTTGCCACCTTTCAATTATCTGGTACTACTCCAGAGGACAGTGAGGATGCAAAGATCATCACCAAAGGCTCAGCAATCTTTTCCCTCTCTTCCTGTTTTAACATAGGTATAACATGTCTGGTCCAGGAGGTTTATCTATCCTTATGTTTTTTTAAATTTTCAGCACATTCTCCTTCTTAACATAAACCGGTTCTCATATATCAGTCTGCTTCACCCTGTCCTCAGAAATGTCAAGGTCCCTCTCAGTAGTGAATATTGAAGCAAAGTATTCATTAAGGACCTGCCCTACTTCCCCAACTATAGGTTCAACTCTCCCTGATCGGGCCTAACCTCATGCTGGCCATCCTCTTATTCCTCACATAAGTATAGAATGCCTTAGGGTTTTCCTTAATCCTATCAATTAAAGCTTTTTTTCATGCCCCTATCTAGCTCTCCTCAGTCCATTCTTCAGTTCCTTCCTGCTACCTTGGAACCCTCTGAAGCCCTGTCTGATCTTTGCTTCCTCAAACTTAAGTAAACTTCCTTCTTCCCCTTGTCACCCAAGGTTCTTTCACCCGACCATCCCTTCCTTGCCTCAGTGGGACAAACCTGTCCAGCACTATCAGCAAATGCTCCTTAAACAACCTTCACATTTCTGTCATGCATTTCCCTGAGAATATCTTTTCTCAATCTAGGCACCCCAGTTCCTAACTAATAGCATTGTAACTTCCCCTCACCAATTAAATATTTTCCCATACCATCTACTTCTGTCCCTCTCTATGAATATAGTAAAGGTCAGGGAGTTGTGATCACTATCACTGAACTGCTTTCCCATTAGAGATCTGACACCTGGCACGGTTCATTGCCATGCACCAAATCCAATATGGCCTCCCCTGTAGTCGGCCTATCTGCATGTTGCGTCAGGAGACCTTTCTGGATGCATCTGACAAAAACTGCTCCATCCAAACTATTTGAACTAAGTATGTTCCAATCAATATAAGGGAAGTTAAAGTCACCCATGACAATAACCCTTTTACTCCTGCACCTTTCCAAAATCTGCCTGCCAATCTGCTCCTCCAAGTTCTGTTGCTAGTGGAAGACCTATAGAAAACTCCCAGTAAAGTGACTGCTCCTTTTTTCTTTCAGACATCTACCCATACTGACTCTGTAGACAAGCTCTCCTCGATGATCTGCCTTTCTGCAGCTGTGATACTTTTCCTGATTAGTAATGCCACTCTTCCACCTCATTTATCTACCAACGCCTCTCCCCCACCCCCATTCCTTTTAAAACATAAACCCTGGAACATCCAAATATTCCTGCCTCTGTAATATCCAAGTCTCCGTAATGGCCACAACATCATAGTTCCAAGTACTGATTCATGCTCTGAGTTCGTCAGCCTGATACTTTTTGCATTAAAATAGACACACTTCAAGCCATCGCACTGACTGCACCTATGGCCTATCATGTACCTATCCCTCATCACAGACTCTCTGCATGCCATATCTGGCTGTTCACTACCTACTCCATCATCTGATCCATAGCTCAGCTTCCCATTCTCCTGCCAATCCAGTTTAAACCCTCCCATAGAGCTCTAGCAAACCTCCCACCCAGGATATTGGTGCCCCTCCAGTTCAGGTGCAACCCATTCTTCTTGTACAGGTCCTACATCTTTCCCTGGAGATATTCCAATGATCCTCATATCCGAAGGCCTCCCTTCTACACCAGCCCTGCAGCCACATGTTCATCTGCACTCGCTCTCTATTCCTCACTAGCACCTAAGCTAGTGAGATTTGTTGAAGTGGTAGAGGAAAGCACAGTGGAAGCTAAAAATTTGCAGAAGAATGTATACCCTTACCAGGGATTGTTTGAGAAGAAAGTGCCAAATCTCTTGAAAAAATCTACTTGCATGGGTGAGGTTTTCTTATGTGTGCTAGGAGTAGGAGTAGGTAAAGAAATTAAGATTTTCAGAGACACGGGCGCAAGATTGTGAGGGATGAGGCGATATGTTATTCAACAGAAGTTTTGCCAGAAACAGTGATAATATGTGGAATTCATGGTGAGAAGAACAGTGTTCCATTATGTAAAGTGAGATTGGAGAGTCCAGTGAAAAATGGTGAAGTAGTGATATGAGTAATAGAGAAATTCTCGGTTCCAGAAATACAGATTATCCTTGGTAATGATATAACTGGTTCACAGGTGGGAGTGATGTGGTTGAAAGGCGAAGAGGCACTTGTATCTGAATAAAATATATCTTTATTATATTGACTGTTCAGAGTGAAGCTTACCTTTCTCATTGAAATATTATTTGCCTGTTAATACATCTTTTAATTTCATTGATTCTGATTCATGTCAAAGTAATAATTACAAAAAAAGTGGAATATTTGTTTTTACTATATTTGGGGAATCATTCATTAAATTTGGTTATTTCATTTAAGGTTTTTCCATAGAGATCACATCAGATCATTCTACATTCTTCATTCTACGAGACAACATCAAGCCCAGTCACAGCTGCTGTTATAGACTCTGTTCCTGCCTCCATATTAGCAAACTGATATGGTACGGCATCACCTTTGCTGACTGAGGGCTTTTGCCTTTAAAAATTGTGTTGTGTCATTGCTGCTGATGCTATATGGGGTTGGGACCAGGAAATAGTTCAGGCCTCAGTTTTCTAAACCCAATTAAGATTCAGCTGTCTGTCTTGAAATGACAGATGCTAGAATTCACTGCCTGGTGACCAGTGAACACGTTCGGTTGTATCTGGAGAGATAAGCAGTTGCATTTAAAGCACAATACTTTCAACTGGTCGTATCACTGTTCAATGCAACATGATACTGATCCATATTGCAGTTTGGAGATTGGAGATTGGAGTTAGATGTCATTGTATTGTCTGTAAAGAGCCAGGGTCTAGAACAAATTATCTGGGAACCATTTGTGTGTATAAGTGTTCCAATGAGCCTTTCATGGTTACATTAAAAAGTCAGGCTTTAGTGTAACAAAACACTGCCCTAAACAGTCTTTTGATTAGGCATCATGGCAGTTGTAGCAAAGCAGTTATACTTCCAAGTTGAACCTGTGATTATTTCAAACATCTGGGAGCCAATAGGTAACCAAAAGATCCAACAGGTGGTGAAAAGATATCAAACATCTTACAGTGAGCTATGGAGAAGTTCTCAGACTTGCTGTCCACTTATGGCGGGCTCAACAACACTTGTCAGCTGTTTACAATAAAACATGAGAGTCCACATATGAGAGAACAACAAGCTTACTAAATACTGAATCCAAATATGAGGTGCTGTTGCACACTGTGGCTTTTGTACCACGAAACCTTTCGTCATTTGATCTCTCCTGCCCATAATCCTATCAGAGAGCTTCATTTATGTTTTTCTCTTCCACCCCCATACTCTAATCAGCTCCTCCTTTATTCAAAAGCTGTCACACTTCTAATTTTCCTCGGAAAAGTTAACTTAATTTTACTCTCCATAGATTCTGCCTGAACTGCTGAATATTTCCAGCATTGTTAGTTTTTATTTCATATTTCCAATGTCTGCAGTATTTTGTCCTTCCACTGGTCATTTCTAAGGTAAGATATTAGAAAGATCATTGCTCCCAATATAAATATGCCAAAACTTGTGTGGAAAGAAGAGGTGCAAAGAAGGTGGAGTTGTGTAGGTTCTCTCCTTGAGAAGGTAGCTATTGAATGTTTACATTGGATACATGCTAGGGATACAGGTATTGTGGCCATTTCGGAGACATGGATAGAGGATTAGATGTTGCAAGTTCCAGAGTTTAAATCTTTCATTGCGAACAGGCAAGGCGGTAAAAGAGGGTGAGGTGTGGCCTTGTTAGTCAAGGATAGTATAATGGTGGCTGAAAGAACTTTTCATGAGAACTCATCTACTGAGGTAGTGTGGGCTGAGGTTAGAAACAGGAGAGGAAGAGGTCACACTGCTTGGAGTTTTTTAATAGTTCCCTGCAGAGTTCCAGGGAAGTGGAGGAGAGGATTGGCAAAATTATTCTGGGTAAGAGTGAATGGAATAGGGTGGTCATTATGGGGGACTTTAACTTCCCCAACATTGACTGGAAATGCTATAACTCTAGTCAGATGGATCAGTTTTTGTTCAATGTGTACAGGAGGGTTTCCTGACACAATATGTCCAAAGGGCAGACAAGAGGGGAGGCCACACTGGATCTGGAGCTTGGTAATGAACCCGGCCAGGTGTTTGATTTAGTTATAGGTGAGCACTTTGGAGAGAGTGAACATAATTCAGTTACATTTAGTTTAATGATGGAAAGGGATAGGTACATGCCACAGGTCAAGAGTTATAGATGGGGCAAGTGCAATTATAATGCGATTAGGCATGAATTAGGATGCATAGAATGGGGTAGCAAAATGCAGGGGATGCAGACAATGGAAATGTGGAGCTGGTTTAAGGAACAGATATTGCGTGTCCTTGATAGGTATGTCCCTGTCAGGCAGGGAGGTATGGGAACCATGGTTTACTACAGAAATTGCATCTCTTGTTATGAAGAAGAAGGAGGCTTTTGTGTTGATGAGGCAAGATGGTACAGATGAGGCGATGGAGAGTTACAGATCAGCTAGGAAAGATTTAAAGAGAGAGTTAAGAAGAGCAAAGAGAGGACATGAGCAGTCTTTAGCAAATAGAATAAAGGAGAACCCTAAAGCTTTCTATAAGTATGTGAGGGAAAAAAAGGATGACTAGGGTAGGAATAGAGCCAGTCAAAGACAGAAGTGGGAAGTTGAATGTGGACCCTGTGGAGATCGGAGAGGTGCTAAATGAACATTTCTCATCAGGTTTCACTCAGGAAAAGAAGAATATTGTAGAGGAGAAGAATGAGGTATGAGATATTAGACTAGAAAGGATCGAGGTTAGTTACGAACAGGTGTTATCAATTCTAGAAGGAGTGAAAGTAGACAAGTCCCCTGGGCCAGATGGGATTTATCCAAGGATTCTCTGGGAAGCTAGGGAGGAGATAGCAGAGCCTTTGACTTTAATATTTGAGTCATCATTGTCTACAGGTTTAGTACCAAAGGACTGGAGGATTGCAAATGTTGTGCCCTTGTTCAAGAAGGGCAGCAGAGATGACCCAGGTAAATATAGACCAGTGAGCCTTACTTCTGTTGTAGGGAAGGTTTTGGAAAGGATTATAAGAGATAAGATTTATAATCACCTAGCAGCAACAATTTGATTTCATACAGTCAACATGGTTTCGTCAAGGGTAGGTCGTGTCTCACAAACCTCATAGAGTTTTTTGAGAAGGTGACCAAGCATGTAGGTGAGGGTCAGATAGTTGACGTGGTATACATGGATTTCAGTAAAGCCTTTGATAAGGTTCCACATGGTAGGCTGTTGGAGAAAATGCAGAGGCATGGAATCGAGAGTGATTTTGCAGTTTGGATTAGAAACTGGCTTTCTGAAAGAAGTCAGTGAGTGGTGGTTGATGGAAAATATTCAGCCTGGAGTCCGGTTACTAATGGTGTGCCACAAGGATCTGTTTGTGAAACTGACAACTGGAAGCGGCAGGGACAGGCCACTATAAATGCCGGAGGAAACACCACAGAAGCGCTTCACAGGAGGCTCCCAAGCACTGAGGATGTCACCTAGACAGGGGACGAAACGTTTGCAACAAAAACTTCCAGCTCGGCGAACAGAACCACAGCAACGAATACCCGAGCTACAAATCTTCTCACAAACTTTGAATTAGTAATCATCTTATCTAATTGGAAACTTTAAATGTGAATGAGGTAAAAGCCTTACATCAAAATATTTGCCCTACTTAGAACAAATAATTTGTCTCAACAAGCATCCTGTGGCAAATTCCACAGAATGTTGCATTTTGGATTTAATCTCTAAGTACCAGAAATTATGTCAAAAATTGTAAACTGTGTTTACTTATTGAATGACAGGAGTAAAAATGTCTTTGTATAACCCCTTATTAATTTTGTGACAGTTTAAGAATGGTAACAGATGTTTGTAAAATGTCTAGATGGTTAGTATATCTTATTCAAGTCAATAGACAATAGGTCTTCATTTATCATTCCTCTGTCAGTCTTGTATCCGTAACATATTGAAGCAATAATTAACATTATTTTTTTCATTTACATGAAGTTAACGGAACAATTTCTTTTGCTGCAGACTTGTACAATTGCCAGTTTTACTAGGCTGGCAAGATATCATGCAATATTTTGTGATCAAATTCAAGGACAGTTCTTATAAGAACAGAAGGTTGTGCCATAATGAAACAACAAAATAAAATGATTCACTAGGAATTATTCACTTTTCACAGTAGAACATGGGATCTTATAGATTATTGTGTTAATTTCTTGAATAATCAGTCCTTCATAAAGTGAATAATAAGGTCTTGGGGTAATTGAAAACTGTTGATAAATGTCATTGGCAATAATGGAATCAACTATCATTTATTAATGATTTGGGATTGTGTGATTTTTAATCATTTATTAAAGTTTATATATTGGAAAGCAGAAGATTAGAGGGAAAAGACAGATGGTCCAACATATCCCTCCCTGATCTCATGTAGGCAATGGCTAAAAATATGACACGAATGAAAATGCTAGATTCTGAACACTGAGAAAAATAGTCCTGATTTTTCCCTCAAGATGTAAATGGTGCATTCAGAATCTTGTCATTAAGCTACATCTACCTTATTTCCAAGCATTTACAACTCTTTAAACCTAAACTTGCCTTATTTACATGCCATTTCTAATTCTTCTCTTCTTCCTGGAGAAACTAGATAGTACCAATTCCCAAACTGTAAATCTGAGTGAGTACCTGGTGACTACATGCTTGTTTTGACCATCATGTAACTAACTGCATTTTCACAACATTCCTGCATGCCCCATTGCTAGCATTCTCTTTTGATGCTCGCCAGGCACATTGGCAGCAATAAATCACCAGCTTTACCACATCATTGCGCCCACTCTTGGATGAACTCACTATTTCAGTCCTTTTGCTCTCAAGTTAAAGCAAAATATTTTGGAAGTTATAAATCTGAAATAAATACAGAAATGCTGGAGAAAACAACAGATCAGGCAGTATCTATGCAGAAAGAAACAGAGTTAATGTTTTGTGTCTGATGTCTCTTCATCGGAATTAAAGGCTGTTAGAAAATGAGGTTTTTTTTATGAAAATGCCGTTCTCTTTACTGTCACGTCTGTTCCACTCACTCCTCCTTCCCCTTCAGCAGTGAATGTGTTTCTAATACTCATGACTTTGATGTAAAATTAAGCTCCCATTTAAAATTGTGCAGGTATATCTTATGACCACCCATTTATGACTGTAGCATTAGTGTTCAGGATTAGATTCCTTACAGTGTGGAAACAGGCCTTTCGGCCCAACAAGTCCTCACTGACCCTCCGAAGAGTAACCCACCCAGACCCATTCCCCTACATTTACTCCTGACTAACGTACCTCACACTATGGGCAATTTAGCATGGCCAATTCACCTAACCTGCACATCTTTGGATTGTGGGAGGAATCCGGAGGAAACCCATGCAAACACGGGGAGAACGTGCAAACTCCACACAGTCAGTTGCCCCGAGGACAGGAATCGAACCCAGGTCCCTGGTGCTATGAAGCAGCAGTGCTAACCACTGAGCCACTGAGCCGCCCAGCTAGTGTAAGTGCAGCTGTTTTATTTTTCCAGCCTCCCAAGTCTTGCATCATTTGAAAAGGTTTTTCATTCTTTTCCTTGAGATTTTGTAAGCTTTTATTCCCACCTTCTCTCGTCCATCAGGTTTACTCTGAATATCAATAAACCAAGGCAGTTTGAACACTGGAATATACCCAATGTTTTTCATTAAAGAAAAGTATGCCATAAAATATACTGCAATAATTTTACCCATACAATGATTACAATCACAAGTGAACTATTTTACATGGATTTATACTAATTAACATAGGAATTAGGAGTGGGGGGAGGCAATTCAGCCCTTTGTGGCCACTCAGCCATTTAACATGACCATGGCTGATCTTATGCTAGCCTCAATCCCATGCTCCGGCCTGCTGCCCAAAGCCCTTTATCTACTTCTCATCAGAAATATAATTATTTCTTTTTTGAATCTATTGATTGATTCGGCCTCTCCTGCAATTGGGGGAAGTGAGCTCCACAGATTCACAACCATTTGAGAAAAGTAATTTCTCATTGTCTCAGTTTTAAACCTACCTCCTCTCACTCTCAATGACCTCTTATTTGAGGCTGTCCCACAAAGGGGAATATCTGTTCAACATCTATTTTATCAGTCCCCTTTAGCATTTTATATACCTCAATCAGATCCACCCTCATTCTTCTGAACTCTAGTGAATACAAACTCAAGATATTAAACTGCTCCTCATACAACAGCCCTTTAATCCCTGGAATCAATCTGGTGAACCTTCTCTGAATAGTCTGCAGTGCCACCACATCCTTCCTCAAGTAAGGAGACCATAACTGGACACAATATACCAGGTGTGGTTTCACCAAGGCCTTATACAATTACAACAACATTGCTTTCATTTTCTAATCCAGTCCTTTTGCAATAAATGCCAGGATTCCATTTGTCTTTCTTGTTATATACTGTACCTGCATACCCACTTTCTGCGATTGGTGCACAAGGATGTCCAGATCTCTCTGCACTGATGCACTATGAATCCTTTTCCCATTTAAATAATAATCTGTCACTTTTATTTTTCCATCCACAATGAACAACCTTGCACTTATTCACATCACACTCCATCGGCTAGGTTCGGGGTCATTCTCCTGGCGTGTCAATAATCACCGATGAACTCTTTATCTCCTCATCACTGCCTGCATTCCCACCTATTTTAGTATCATTCACAAATTTTGCTGTTACAACCTGTCCCTGTTTGCAGATCATTTATATAGATTGTAAATAGAGAAACTTGATAAATAGAATTTGTAAATTGAGTAGAACTTACCTGAAGATCAGACCAGAACAAGTGACCAGTGTGCTGTTTTTACAACTAGGTGGTGATCAAATGACCTTCTTGTGCTGGCTAAGTGTCTGCTGCAGGGCAATCTGTTTTGTACTCAGAGAGTCATAGAGTAACGGATGTACAGCATGGAAACAGATCCTCGGTCCAATTTGTCCATGCTCATCAGATATCCCAACCTAATCTAGTCTCATTTGCCAGCACTTGGCCAAACCCTTCCTATTCATATGCCTCTTAAATGCTGTAATTGTACTAGCCTCCACCACTTCCTCTGGCAGCTCATTCCATACATGCACCACACTCTGCATGTAAAAGTTGCCCCTTGGGTCACTTTTATATCTTTCCCCTCTCACCCTAAACCTATGCCCTTGAGTTCTGGGCTCTCCCACCACAGGGAAAACACTTTATCTATTTACCCTAACCATGCCCCTCATTCCATACAAAGAAGCTTTGCATCCAAAGGCTTCACACTACCCAATTTACAGCGAATGATCAGTTTGACAACAGGCAAACACTACTAATGTGTTATGTTTGCCATTTGGCTTGATCAATTAACTCATTAGGACTTGCTTGTATCTCCTGGAAAGATGCTTTTCTCTAAATGAACTTTGACATAAAATGGAGCTTGCACTAGCTGTCATGCAATCAAGAGTGTGATACTTTTATAGCACAAATTCAATGACAATCACAACTTCAACTGATAGTCAACATTACCATATCTCATTCACTGCATCTATTAAACAAAACTTCAGCTTTTTCAGAGTTACTGTGACAGTTCAGTCCACTACTGCTGAATTACGATGTTTCAAACTAAGCACATTGCATTCATTCAATCTAACCAAACACTTTACAAACTAGTGATCGTTCTAGTTATCATATGTCTTCTTTTTCATATTTTATTTAAATTAATTTTATTTAACTTCATTTCAGCTAAACCAGCAAATTTAAGGTTAACATCTAAAATTTCCAACATAATGCTGGATCTCCAAAATCTGAACACACCTTGGTTCTGGACTCTTAATGTTCAAGTGTAATTATCTGTAGTCCACACAGTCTTATCTTTGTGGTTTGTTTCCCCAGATTTTGCTGTCTTTTCTTTTCCTGGCACAGAGTTGTTACAGCTTCCACACTCCTGTACCATCTGTTTAAGATTTACAACTGCTGGCTGACCAACCAAGCCGATTTGTTAATGTGGCACTGGAATAGTTGGGCAACTTAGCCAAATGAAACAAAAGATACATGGATTACTGACTGACCACCAAGTGGAAGCTTGGTGCAAAGTGGGGCAGAGCTGCTTTAACTAGGGTTTAGTGCTAGACGTATACTGTACTCACCAGAGCAACAGGTAAATAGGAAAGGATAAAGGGCTTGGATTGAGAGGCTGTTCTGCAATGAGACCAGTGGTGGAGCGACATCACAACCCCACAGCATGATGTATGTGCAAGAAAAGAAACTGATGGAGAATAGGACTAGTGAATTTTTATAGTCTTTCAAGTAAAAGTAGTCTTCAGTTTATGCTTCGGTCTCCAGTGTTTTCCTTCTTTCTTTTCTTCAAAATAATTACTTTGGTATTAGATTTATTGTGTTTTTTTCTCTCCTTTTAGTATATAAAAATAATACATGTACAGTGAAATGTAAATGGTAGTAAATCCCAAATAATTAATTTATAATTTAAATCAAATACAATAATGATGGATAGTGATGTGTTGCTGCAACATGTGGAAGCTGCTGGACTCCACTGTTGCCCAGAATGAACATATCTATACTAAGTGTTTGCAGTTTAGGAACTTTGGATCAGGCAGGGAGGAACAAGTGGCAGGGAAGCATCATTGGTATGAGATGGAATAAGTATGACAACAAGAAGTGACCTTGAATCAAAGGACATAGAATCTATATGGGTGGAGGTAGGAAATTAGAAATGATTGGAATAGTTTAAATTGCATAACTTCTGGCCACTCTTTACTGAAGGGAAGTAATTGAACTCAAGGTGATAATGGGGCACAAAGAAATGGCTGATGAACTAATATCGTACTTCACTTCTGTCTTCACAAAGGAAGATACAAATAACGTACCAGAGTTGATGGGGAGCTCAAGGTTTAGTGAGGAACAAATATGTATTAGTACAGAAATAATGTTGGAGCAATTGATGGAATTGAAGGCTGATGAATCCCCAAGGCCTGATCATCTGCATCCCAGAGGACTTAAGGTAGTGGCTATAAAAATAGTGATGCACTGGTGGTCATCTTCCAAGTTTCTTTAGATTCCAGAACAGTTCCTTCAGATTGTACTGTAACTATGTAATGATTGTAATGAAATCAGCCAGGTGGCCCTCATTGGATATGAATTCCCTGATTGACTAGATAAACAGCTCCAAATAGGGAACCTTGGCTGATAGATAAGAACAGGAGTGTCAGATATCTTGCTCACTGAGAACTGGCTTTGAGGGAGCTGGATCAGTGTTACGAACTCTCCCTATATAAATAAAGAGTGACTTGGTGATGGGATACCATTCTCTGTGAGGTTATTTCAGCTAATGTAACACCACTATTTAAAAAGTGAGGTAGAGAGAAAATAGGGAATTATAGACCAGTGAGCCTGATGTTTGTAGTGAGAAAGATGTCTGAGTCCATTATCAAGGATTTTATAGCAGAGCACATAGAAAACAGTAGTAGAATCAAAGCCAGTCAGCAGAGAATTACAAGAGGGAAATCATGCTTGTCAAATCTACTGGAATTCTTTGAGGATGTAACTAGTAGAGTTGACCCGGAAGCCAGTGGATAGGATTTATTTAGACTTTCAGAAATCCCGCATAAGAGACTAAGATGTAAAACTACAGCATATGGTATTGGGGGTAGTGTAATGAGATTGGTAGAAAATTGGTTATCAAATAGGATACAAAGATTAGGAATAAATGGCTCTTGTTTGAGGTCAAAATATTTTGCATTTTCAAGAGGGAGATAGATATAGCTCTTCTGGCTAAAGGAATCAAGGGATATGGGGGAGGGCGGGGATTAGGGTATTGAGCTCAATGATTAACCATGATCATAATGAATGGTGGAGCAGGCCCGAGGGGCCTAATGGCCAACTCTTGCTCCTATCTTCGATGATTTATAAAAATGCTGCCAATACTGGAAAATTTCAGCTGTGAGGACAGGTTGAATAGGTTGGAGCTATTCTTTTTGGAACAGAAAAGACTGAGGGGAAATTTGATTGTAGTATATGAGACCGTGGGATCCCCGAATATATTGATTGGGAAGGACCTATTAGAGTGGTTTTGCAGACCTATCAGTGAATGAGGATACAGATTTAAAGTGATTGCTATGAAGCATAGAACATAGAACATTACAATGCAGTACAGGCCCTTCGGCCCTCGATGTTGCACCGACCAGTCATACCAATCTGAAGCCCATCTAACCTACACTATTCTATGTACATCCATATGCTTGTCCAATGACGACTTGAATGCACTTAAAGTTGGCGAATCTACTACCGTTGCAGACAAAGCATTCCATACCCTTACTACTCTCTGAGTAAAGAAACTACCTTTGACATCTGTCCTATATCTATCACCCCTCAATTTAGAGCTATGCCCCCTCATGCTTGCCGTCACCATACTTGGAAAAAGGCTCTCCCTGTCCACCCTATCTAACCCTCTGATTATCTTCAATGTCTCTATTAAGTCACCTCTCAACCTTCTTCTCTCCAACGAAAACAGCCTCAAGTCCTTCAGCCTTTCCTCGTAAGACCTTCCCTCCATACCAGGCAACATCCTAGTAAATCTCCTCTGCACCCTTTCCAAAGCTTCCACATCCTTCTTATAATGCGGTGACCAGAACTGTACACAATACTCCAAGTGTGGCTGCACCAGAGTTTTGTACAGCTGTAGCATAACCTCATGATTCTGGAACTCGATCCCTCTATTAATAAAAGCTAAAACACTGTATGCCTTCTTAACAACCCTGTCTACCTGGGTGGCAACTTTCAAGGATCTGTGTACCTGGACACCGAGATCTCTCTGCTCATCTACACTACCAAGAATCTTACCATTAGTCCAGTATTTTGCATTCCGGTTACTCCGACCAAAGTGAATCACCTCACACTTGTCCGCATTAAACTCCATTTGCCACCTCTCAGCCCAGCTCTGCAGCTTCTCTATGTCTCTCTGCAACCTACTACATCCTTCGTCACTATCCACAACTCCACCGACCTTAGTGTTGTCCGCAAATTTACTAACCCACCCTTCTACGCCCTCATCCAGGTCGTTTATAAAAATGACGAACAGCAGTGGACCCAACACCGACCCTTGCAGTACACCACTAGTAACTGGACTCCAGGATGAACATTTCCCATCAACCACCACCCTCTGTCTTCTTTCAGCAAGCCAATTACTGATCCAAACTGCTATATCTTCCACAATTCCATTCCTCCGCATTTTGTACAATAGCCTACTGTGGGGAACCTTATCGAACGCCTTGCTGAAATCCATATACACCACATCAACCAGCTTACTCTCAACTACCTGTTTGATCACCTTCTCAAAGAACTCAATATGGCTTGTGAGGCATGACCTACCCTTCACAAAACAGTGCTGACGATCCCAAATCAAATTATTCCTTTCTAGATGATTATAAATCCTATCTGTTATAACCTTTTCCAACACTTTACCAACAACTGAAGTAAGGCTCACTGGTCTATAATTACCTGGGTTGTCTCTACTCCCCTTCTTGAACAGGGAAACTACATTTGCTATCCTTCAGTCTTCTGGCACTATTCCTGTAGACAATGACGATTTAAAGATCAATGTCAAAGGCTCGGCAATCTCCTCCCTGGCTTCCCAGAGAATCCTAGGATAAATTCCATCCGGCCCAGGGGACTTATCTATTTTCACACTCTGCAGTGTTTCCAATACCTCTTCCTTGTGAACCTCAATCCCACCTAGCATAGTAGCCTGTATCTCAGTATTCTCCTCGACAACATTGTCATTTTCTAGAATGAATACTGTTGAAAAATATTCATTTAGTGCTTCCCCTATCTCCTCTGACTCCACACACAACCTCCCACTACTATGCTTGATTGGCCCTAATCTTACTCTCGAGATTCTTTTATTCCTTAATTACCTATAGAAAGCCTTAGAATTTACCCTGATCCTATCCGCCAACAACTTCTCATGTCTCCTCCTGGCTCTTCTGAGCTCTCTCTTTAGGTTTTTCCTGGTTACCTTGTAACCCTCAAGTGCCCTAACTGAGCCTTCACATCTCATCCTAACATAAGCCTTCTTCTTCCTCTTGACCAGAGATTCCACTTCCTTCGTAAACCACGGCTCCCGTGCTCTACAGCTTCCTCCCTGCCTGACAGGTACATACGTATCTAGGACACACAGGAGCTTTTCCTTGAACAAGCTCCACATTTCTAATGTGCCCATCCCCTGCAGTTTCCTTCCCCATCCTATGCTTCCTAAATCTTGCCTAATTGCATGAGAATTGCCTTTCCCCCAGCTGTAACTCTTGCCCAGTGGTATATACCTACCAATTCCAACAGTAAAGTAAACATAACAGAATTGTGATCACTATCACTGAAGTGCTCACCTACTTCCAAGTCTAACACCTGGCCGGGCTCATTACCCAGTACCAAATCTAATGTGGCTTCGCCCCTTGTTGGCCTGTCTACATACTGTGTCAGGAAGCCCTCCTGCACACACTGGACAAAAACTGACCCATCTATAGTACGACTTGGGGCTGCTCCCCCTCTCCCTTAAGGATCCCAAAAACATGATCAGAGACATCACGAACCCTGGCACCTGGGTGGCAACACACCAACCGTGAGTCTCTCTCGTCCCCACAGAACCTGTGGTCCACATAGGCACCAACGACATAGGTAGGAAAAGAGATGGGGGTTTAAGGCAGAAATTCAGGGAGCTAGGATTGAAGCTTAGAGCTAGGACGAACAGAATTGTTGTCTCTGGTTTGTTGCCCGTGCCACGTGCTGGTGAGGTGAGGAATAGGGAGAGAGAGGAGTTGAACACGTGGCTACAGGGATGGTGCAGGAGGGAGGGTTTTGGATTCTTGGATAATTGGGGCTCTTTCTGGGGTAGTTGGGACCTCTACAAGCAGAATGGTCTTCATCTGAACCAGAGGGGTCCCAATATCCTGGGGGGGAAATTCGCTAAGGACAGACTCTGTGCCAGAGCCCTGTGCCCCAGTGCTTTCCCCTGGTAATCTGTCCCCCCCAACAGTATCCAAAACGGTATACTTCTTGTTGAGGGGAATGGCCACAGGGGATCTCTGCACTGCCTGCCGGTTCCCTTTCCGTCGCCTGACTGTAACCCATTTGCCTTTTTCTTGTACCTTCGGAGTGACTATCTCCCTGTAACTCCTCTCAATAACCCCCTCTGCCTCCCGAATGATCCGAAGTTCATCCAGCTCCAGCTCCAGCTCCAGTTCCCTAACACGGTTTTTGAGGAGTTGGAGTTGGGTGCACTTCCCGCAGATGTAGTCAGCAGGGACACTAGTGGTGACCCTTACCTCCCACATTCTGCAGGAGGAACATTCAACTGCCCTCACCTCCATTCCCATGATTCTAAATTCCCAAAGAGACTGTTGAAATAATAAGGAATAAAAAATAAACTGGTTACCTTACCAATCTGGCACACAGAACCTTTGTTTTTGGTTAGAGGAGGAGGATGGGTGGGAGACACTACGCGAGTAGTGTTTCGGGTAACGCAACCACACAAATATATGACTTCCCAGAAGTCCTTCACTCCTCCCTCACACCTCTCAGCAAATGGAGGCCGACTCCCGAGGTAAGTCCATTTTAATGCGGGAAAACTCACCCTTCCCGGCAGCCTTCGCTTCACCACTCCTTCTCTCCTCTCCGCTCTGGCAAAATGCCATAGAGGTACGATAGGGAAAACATTTTGCATTCAGTAGGTGGTAGGACTCAGAAGGTGGTAGAAGGGCCTGTGCCCGAAACGTCGAATCTCCTGTTCCCTGGATGCTGCCTGACCTGCTGTGCTGTTCCAGCAATAAAGTTTCAACTTTGATCTCCAGCATCTGCAGACCTCACTTTCTTCCCGGTAGGACTCAGAAACTCACTACACAAAAGGACAGTAGAGGCAGAAACCTTCAACTCATTTAAACTGGGCCGGAATATGCATCTGAAGTCCCACAGCTGAAAAGGATATGGAAGTTTTTCATATTATTTCAAGTTTTTCAAAACTATTCCAAGTTTTGCAAAATAGAATTAGGCTGGATGGTTTGTTTTTCAGTCAGCGCAGACATGATGAGTAGAGTGACCTCTTTTTGCACACTAAATAGAACCATTAGATTAGATTAGATCAGATTACTTACAGTGTGGAAACAGGTCCTTTGGCCCAACAAATCCACACCAACCCGCCAAAGCGCAACCCACCCAGACCCATTCCCCTACACCTGACACTACTGGCAATTTTAGCATGGCCAATTCACCTAACCTGCACATCTTTGGACTGCGGGAGGAAACCGGAGCACTCGGAGGAAACCCATGCAGACACGGGGAGAATGTGCAAACTCCACACAGTCAGTCGCCACAGTTTCTGAATGTTCTAAATTTCTACAGAGGAGTAACATACAGGGAGATGGGCATACAGCAGTTCTCAAATTACTCCTTAGAACAGTCAGAATGGACAGAATAGGCTCAATGGTCCTATATTTTGGCAGAGTGTCCTATTCAGTGAGTTTCACAGAGTTTGTCTCTATGAAATCTATAAGTTTTCTTGTGGGATTGTCCCAAATCCTCTCATTAAGTACTTTCCACCCCTCTTGTCTGATGCTAGCCCAACTCTACCAGTCATTATAGCCAGACGTACTCAACATTGCTGGGATATCCCTCTTGCCAATACCATCTTTGAAGCCCAGCCATACATCTGGTCAAGCAGTCCAGAGTTGCCCTTCACTGTTCACATAGTTGCATAGCACACACAAACTAATGCTTTGCATGACGAAATATGGCACAACTGACACTTATAACTATACATTGTTACACCTATTGCTATTTAAGTACCAGGCCTTATAAATCACTTTTCTTTAATCACATCCTATCTTAAAACCATTTCTAAGTCCCGGCTACCTTTTTCTCATGTCTACCGTAGCCGAGCATCTTATCATCATTCAATATGGGACCCATCAAATGTAACAAAGCCTTCAGTCACTTCAAAATATTCACTAATATTCGCAAGTACCAAGAGTGAACAGAAATCAAACAAACAGAAGCTGCATTTACCTCTCAGGACAGAAACAAACTGCTTGATTGTGGAATGCCAACAATTTTGCAGTCAGTGATTAATCACTGCACCCACTCATCTCCTGGAACTGGGTGCCTTTTAAGTCTTGACTGGCTTGTAGACTCTGATGTTGCTGTGCTTTTGCATCCCATGCAAAATGGGATGTTCTTCCTGGTCAATTTCCTAATCCTTCAAAACTCCCTGTGCTCTCCCAGCTTGTCAGCCTCCATCCTATCTCCTCTTTGATAAAACAAAGAACTGTGGGTGCTGGAGATCTGAACATTTCTTTGCCTGCCCCACTTGTACAAAGCACACCATGCTATGATTATATGGTAAACTCTATCTGGACTGTACTCTAAGACTGCACTCAGTCTGATCCAAACAGCAGCACCTCATCATTTGCATATCTGTTATCTGTTCCACAATGGCCATAGTTGAAGAGTGGGCTACATTGTATCTATGCTCCACCTCAGACAGGGAGTTGCAAAACAGAGTCATCAACCATGTCACAGTGGATAGCCCTTGATTCCCCGGAACAATCTTTACAAGGCATAAGGCGAGAGGCCTCAAATTCAGGAAGAACATGAGTGTTCTCAACAAAGTAGAAATCATGGCAACTCCCAGAGTACCAGGTGCTAACTTCCAAGATGGGTACCCAAGAATCACAGATGAGGTGCACATTGATGGAAGGGAAACCTTTTCGCTTGGTGATCTCCACTGCATTATGTTATATGATGTTTGTACAGTTTTCATGCTTGTATGTGGAGGAAGTCATATATTGTCAAGGGTCACATTGTTCAGGGACTGGGAAGATTCCATCTAAATTAAATGGCCTTAATGTAGCGTATCGATTCTATGGTTCTCTGATGGTATGCTACAACTTAGAAGGACAAGAAAGCAGATGCACTAGGTACATAATTACTTTTATGCTCCCAAAGTAATACACCATCTTTTCTTGCAATTAAATTATTGTTACATTATTATCCCTGAGGCAAAACTCCAGATCTTCCTTATGAACAGCACTGTTAGTATCCATAAAAAAAGATGGTTCACCAACATGTTCTCAGGGCAATTAAGGATAAAGATTTAATTCTGGCTTTGCGAGCAATACTCACATCCCATCAATTAATAAAATAAATCTTACTTTGATGCTAATAGATGACTTCAGAATGATTGCCTCATTCATTTCATCAATAGAAATGCCTTATTCCTGTAATTCTGCATAACTATTCATGAAAGTCAATGTTTTATTTCAATGTTAATTGAAACCTGGCAGGAAGACAATATTTCAACAATGTTCTTGCAGAAGATCATCTGAAATAAATATGTCAAGGTATTCAACAATGTTTGCTGCATTTATCGAGATGCAAAATCGATAGACATGTTTAACTTACTGTGAGAAATGGCAAGTAGTTACAAAGGTATAGATTAGAATTGTATTTTAAATTTGCAAATGTTGTTTGTGCAGCTCCAGTATTGTGCTGCAGTGATTGGCAATGGAAGGAAAAATTCCATCCAAGATTCCACATTGTTCAGATGGTGAGAGAAATGGTCACCCTGGAGGAACAGAAATCTTACACCTCTGGAACATAGGGAAATTACAACAATCTGTGCACCAAAACTTCTCTATTTTGCACAATATTTAATAATGAATAATTATGACACCTCGAATGAAGAGCCATCTAGACTCAAAATGTTAGCTTGCTCGCTCTCTATGGATGCTGCCTGACTCTCATAGATTATGAGTTCCCGGATTGGAGCTGTTAATTTGTTCCAGTCAGGGAAACCTGGCTGGCATAAAAGGAGAATGTCAGAGGACATTGGGCCCCATAAATGCCTGACTCAGTGAGAGGCAGTGCCATTGTGGATGACAGGAGAAATTGTACGTCTAGCCAAGAGGAAAAGGGAAGCATACACAAGGTCTAGGCAGCTAAGAACAGAATGGGCCCTGGAGGAATATCAGAAGAGTAGGACAAGTCTTAAACAAGGAATCAAGCGGGCTAAAAGGGGGCATGAAATAGCTTTAGCGAGCAGAATTACGGAAAATCCCAAAGCATTTTATTCTTATATAAGAAGCAAGCGGGTAACTAGAGAAAGGATTGGTCCACTAATAGATAATGAAGGAAGGCTCTGTGCTGAACCTAAGAGAATGGGTGAGATTCTGAATGATTACTTTGCATCAGTGTTCACTGAGGAGAGGGACATGATGAATGTTGAGATTAGAGATAGAAGCTTGATTAGTCTGGATCAAGTTGGCACAAGTAGGGAAGATGTGTTGGGTATGCTAGAGGTTATAAAGGTGGACAAATCCCCAGGACCAGATGGGATCTATACAAGGTTGCTGAGGGAGGCAAGAGAAGAAATAGCTGGGGCCCTGACAGATATGTTTGTGGCATCCTTAAATACAGGTGAGGTGCCAGAGGACTGGAAGGTTGCTCACGTTGTCCCCCTGGACAAGAAGGGTAGTAGGGATTTTTCGGGTAATTACAGACCAGTGAGCCTGATGTCTGTGGTGGGAAAGTTGCTGGAGAAGGTACTGAGAGATAGGACCTATTTATATTGAGAAAAGAATGAGCTTATCAGTGATAAGCAACATGATTTTGTTCGGGGGAGATCATGCCTTACCAACTTAATGGAGTTCTTCGAGGAAGTGACCAAGTTGATAGATGAAGGAAGGGCTGTTGATGTCACATACATGGACTTTAGTAAGGCATTTGATAAGGTTCCCCATTGTAGACTAATGGAGAAAGTGCAGTCACATGGTATGCAGGGTGTTCTATCTAAGTGGATAAAGAACTGGTTGAGCAAAAGGAGACAGAGAGTAGTAGTTGAAGGGATTTTCTCGAAATGGAGAAAGGTGACCAGTGGTGTTCCACAGGGGTCAGTATTGGGGCCACTGTTGTTTGTAATATACATAAATGATCTGGAAGAGGGCACTGTTGGTATGATCAGCAAGTTTGCAGATGACAAAAAGATTGGTGGAGTAGCAGAAAGCATAAGGGACTGTCAGAGAATACAGGAGGATATAGATAGACTGGAGAGTTGGGCAGAAAAGTGGCAGATGGCTTTCAATCCAGACAAATGTGAGGTGATGCATTTAGACAAGACTAATTCTAGAGCAAATTATACAATGAACAGAAGAACCTTGGGAAAAGTTGATGGGCAGAGAGATCTGGGAGTGCAGGTCCATTGTACCCTGAAGGTTGCTGCACAGGTGGATAGAGTGGTCAAGAAGGCATATAGTACGCTTGCCTTTATTGGACAGGGTATTGAGTATAAGAGCTGGCAAATCATGTTAAAATGTACAATACATTGGTTTGGCCGCATTTAGAATACTGTGTATAGTTCTGGTCGCCACATTACCAAAAGGATGTGGACGCTTTGGAGAGGGTGCAGAGAAGGTTTACGAGGGTGTTGCCTGGTATGGAAGGTGCTAGCTATGAAGAGAGGTTGAGTAGGTTAGGTTTATTTTCACTAGAAAAAAGGAGATTGAGGGGGGACCTGATTGAGGTTTACAAAATTATGAAGGGTATAGACAGGGTGGATAGAGACAAACATTTTTCCCAGGGTGAAGGATTCAATAATGAGAGGTCATGCTGTCAAGGGGAGAGGTGGAAAGTTTAAGAGGGATACACGCGGCAAGTACTTCACACAGAGGGTGGTGGGTGTCTGGAATGCGTTGCCAGCAGAGGTGATAGAGGCAGGCACGGTAGATTCATTTAAGATACGTCTGGACAGATGCATGAGTAGGTGGGGAGCAGAGGGATACAGATGCTTAGGAATTGACCGACAGGTTTAGACAGTAGATTTGGATCGGCTCAGGCTTGGAGGGCCGAAGGGCCTGTTCCTGGGCTGTAAAATTTCTTTGTTCTTTGTTCTGTATTTGTAAATGAAGGGTGATTGGTAATGGGATGCCAGCTTCTGAAGAGTAATTTCAATGACAACAAGAGTAAAGCACAATCCTGAAGAAACTTGCCACAGCAGTCATTTTGAAATTGGGGGTAAGAATTTTCTTACATCCTGCCTTTTTTTGGAAAACTTGATTCATCCAGCCTTGTTGGTGAGGACTGGGCCCAGTACATAGAAATAATGCATTTCAGTTTCTTGGGCAAATGACATTCTACTGGATGTAAAACAATGAATAGTTCTCCTCACAGCCTGTGGAGCTGCAACTTTTCCTGTTATTAGGGGCCTAACTTTCCAAGACGCAGGTACTATAACCTTTTAGGAGTTGATTGACGTAATTAAGGAATACTATGACCCCAAGCCTTCTTGCATGTCACCAACACAGGTGATTTGTATGCAAAGCTGGCAGGAGATTTGTCCTCCATGAAGCTCGACATGAAGCCATGCTTACTTGGAATTGTGTTTCAAATAGGATTCTCAGAAGTATGCTACAATTAATACCTACAAATGCTGGTACCAACATAAGAAACTGTTATTTGGTGTATCATCAGCCTGTTCAGTTTTTCAGTGGATACTGGAAAATATTTTGCAAGGTTTACCTCAGGTCACCATTTATCTAGGATAGCTCCTGATTACAGGGAAAACTAATAAGGAATACTTAGAGAATTTAGATATAGTTCTAAGGCATTTTTCCATGGTATGCATATGATGAAGAAAGGAAAATGTATGTTCCAAGCCTCCCAAGTGACCTAGGGATGGTGTGGTGGGTCAGTGATTAGCACTGCTGCCTCACAGCACCAGTGACCTGGGTTCAATTCCCTTGGGTGACTGTCTATGTGGAGTTTGCACATTCTCCTGTGTCTGTGTGGGGTTCTGCTGGGTTCTCCAGTTTCCTCCCACAGTCCAAAGATGTAAGAATTATGTGAATTGGCTATGCTAAATTGCCCATATTCTGGATGTAGGTTTGCTCACTGAGCTGGAAGGTTCATTTCCAGATGTTTCATCACCCTACATCTTCAGTGGGTCTCTGGGCAAAGTACTGCTGATAATCCCTGCTTTCTATTTATATGTTTGGACTTCTTTGGGTTGGTGATGTCATTTCATGTGGTGATGTCATTTCCTGTTCTTTTTCTTAGGTGGTGGTAGATGTAATCTAACTCGATATGTTTGTTGATAGAGTTCCGGTTGGAATGCCATCCTTCTGGGAATTCTTGTGCGTGTCTCTGTTTGGCCTGTCCTAGGATGGATGTGTTGTCCCAATTGAAGTGGTGTCCGTCCTTATCTGTATGTAAGATTACTAGTGATAGTGGGTCATGTCTTTTTGGGGCTAGTTGATGTTTATGTATCCTGGTGGCTAGTTTTCTGCCAGTTTGTCCATCCAGTGTTTGTTACAGTTTTTGCACTGTATTTTTAAATGTCATTAGTTTTGTTGTTGTCTGTCTAGGGTCTTTCAAGTTCATTAGTTGCTGTTTTAGTGTGTTGGCGGGTTTGTGGGATACCATGATGCCAAGAGGTCTGATTAGAGTGGCAGTCATTTCTGAGATGTCTTTGATGTAGGGGAGAATGGCTAGGGTTTCTGGATGTATTTTGTCTGCTTGTTTAGGTTTGTTGCTGAGAAATCGGCAGACTGTATTCATTGGGTACCCATTCTTTTTGAATACACAGTATAGGTGATTTTCCTCTGCTCTGCATTGTTCCTCTGTGCTGCAGTGTGTATTGACTCATTGAAATAATGTTCTGTGAGCTCAGTAAGCAAACCTACATTCATAACTTCAACCTGAGCTACAAATCTTCTCAAAACGTGCTAAGACCTATGGGTGCAATACGCTAAAAATGGCCCAAAAATGGGATACAAATGCCATCCGACAGAGTGCCACCCATGAACAGCTGTACTTCCTGCATGAATGCCTAAGAAAACGGGTACTACCTAAATGCCTTAAATACAAACCTTCCCTTAACACCCTGCTAGCCAAAAGAATAGCAGAGCAAAACAGCCACAGAATGCTGAGAGAAATGATTAATGATGCCCACAACAGACTCCTTAAATACAACTGGGAAATTTGCACCAAAAATCTTATTCACTCATGCAACAGACCATGAATCGACAGACACAGTACAACAAGCCATAGATATTAGATAGCGACATACAGAGAAAATGAAAAAAACTAGACCTGCAGAAAAAACTAAACAAACTTACACAAAGTGACAACACTGACAACATAGAAGCGTGGATAAAAAAACCTATCTGACCAACCCTTAACAGATACTGAAAACGTCGTCTTAGTAAGAGGATTAAATTAAATCTGCCAGGATGTGGAAAAGAAAGATTTCTTTGCAGCATTAGAAACAACACCCAAAGACAACCAACTCACAGAAGAAACCCAGCAAAGTATCAGACAGGTAGTCGCGCCAACAGTAAGCAGAAAAAAGGAAGGAAACACACTCAATACACAAGAAAGGAAAGCACTGGAAAGACTAAAACAAGATAAAAACATTGTTATCCTACCTGCAGACAAAGGACCCTTGACAGTCATTCTAAATCGAAGAGATTACATTGAAAAAGCAAATGCACTACTTACAGATACCAACACTTACCAACAAATGGCGATAGACCCGACCCCACAACTAAAGAACCGAATCACAGCCCTACTCAAAACACTTCAGAAATCTGCTACCATGATGCCAAGGGGTCTGAGTTGTCTGGCAGTCATTTCTGAGATGTCTTTGATGTGGGGGAGAGAAGCTAAGGTTTCTGGACGTGTTTTGTCTGCTTGTTTGGGTTTGTTGCTGAGAAATCGGCAGACTGTGTTCATTGGGCACCCATTCTTTTTGAATACATGGTATAGCTGATTTTCTTCTGCTCTGCGTAGTTCCTCTGTTCAAAGTTTGTGAGAAGATTTGTAACTCGGGTACTCATTGCTGTGGTTCTGTTCGCCGAGCTGGAAGTATTTGTTGCAAACGTTTCGTCCACTGTCTAGGTGACATCCTCAGTGCTTGGGAGCCTCCTGTGAAGCGCTTCTGTGGTGTTTCCTCCGGCATTTATAGTGGCCTGTCCCTGCCGCTTCCGGTTGTCAGTTTCAGCTGTCCGCTGTAGTGGCCGGTATATTGGGTCCAGGTCGATGTGTTTGTTGATGGAGTTTGTGGATGAGTGCCATGCTTCTAGGAATTCCCTGGCTGTTCTTTGTTTGGCTTGCCCGATAATGGTAGTGTTGTTCCAGTCAAATTCATGTTGCTTGTCGTCTGCATGTGTGGCTACTAGGGATAGCTGGTCGTGTCGTTTCGTGGCTAGTTGATGTTCGTGGATGCGAATCATTAGCTGTCTTCCTGTTTGTCCTATATAGTGTTTTGTGCAGTCCTTGCATGGGATTTTGTACACTACATTAGTTTTGCTCATGCTGGGTATCGGGTCCTTCGTTCTGGTGAGTTGTTGTCTGAGAGTGGCTGTTGGTTTGTGGTCGCAGTAGTCTGGCTGTCAGTTCAGAGATGTTCTTGATGTATGGTAGTGTGGCTAGTCCTTTGGGTTGCAGCATGTCCTCGTTCCGTTGTCTTTCCCTTAGGCATCTGTTGATGAAATTGCGAGGATATCCGTTTTTGGCAAATACCTTGTATAGGTGTTCCTCTTCCTCTTTTTGCAGTTCTGGTGTGCTGCAGTGTGTTGTGGCCCTTTTGAATAGCGTCTTGATGCAACTTCGTTTGTGTGTATTGGGGTGGTTGCTTTCATAGTTTAGGACTTGGTCTGTATGTGTGGCTTTCCTGTGTACCTTAGTGGTGAATTCTCCATTCGGTGTTCTCTGTACCCTCACGTCTAGGAATGGGAGTTGGTTGTCCTTTTCTTCCTCTCTCGTGAATCGGATTCCTGTGAGTGTGGAGTTGATGATCTGGTGTGTTTTCTCTATTTCCGTGTTTTTAATGATTACAAAGGTGTCATCCACGTATCTGACCCAGAGTTTGGGTTGAATTTGTGGTAAGACTGTTTGTTCTAACCTTTGCATTACTGCTTCTGCTATGAGTCCCGAGATCGGTGAGCCCATGGGTGTTCCGTTGATTTGTTCGTATATCTGGTTGTTGAATGTGAAGTGTGTAGTGAGGCACAAGTCCAGTAGTTTAAGTATGCCGTCTTTGTTGATGGGTTCAATGTCCTGTTGTCTTTTATATCTGTTCAGCAGGTTGGCTATTGTTTCTCTGGCTAGGGCTTTGTCAATAGAGGTGAACAGTGCCGTTACGTCGAATGAGACCATGGTTTCTTCCTTGTCTATGTGTATATTTCTGATGATGTCCAAGAATTCCTGTGTTGATTATATAGACTGTCTGGATCCGCTGATCAGGTATTTCAGTTTCTGCTGTAGTTCTTTAGCCAGTTTGTGTGATGGTGTCCCTGGTAGTGATACTATGGGTCTGAGTGGGATGTCTGGTTTGTGCACTTTAGGTAGTCCATAGAATCTGGGGGTGTTGTTGCTTTCAGGTTTCATTCTTTGTAGGTCAGACCTGGTTATCTGTCCGTTTTTTTGTAGGTTCCTCAGTGTGTTGTTTATCCTATTGGTGAGCTGTGGGGTGGGGTCAAACTCCTTCTTTTGGTAGGTGTTGGTATCTGCAAGTAGTTGTTGTGCTTTTTGGATGTACTCTGCTTTGTCCAGGATGACCGTCATTCTGCCTTTGTCTGCTGGTAGTATGATTATGTCCTTATCGTTTCTTAGTGATTTTAGTGCTTCCCTCTCCTTGGTGTTGAGGTTATGTGTTTGTCTTTTCCTTGTTATCAGGGGTACGATACTTTGTCTCACTGTTTGTTGTGTCTCTTCTGTCAGTCCATTGTTCCTGAGTGTGCATTCTAGTGCTGCTAGGAAGTCTGCTGTCTTGGCATCCCTGTGGTTGTAGTTGAGTCCCTTGGCCAGTATTGTTCTTTCCGTGTCTGTGAGCTGTCTGTGGGAGAGGTTTTTAACCCAGGTGTGTGTTGTGTCCTCTTTGTTGTGTGTTAGTTTGGCCATTTTTTCTTTTAGTGCCGTTTTTTTGCGGTGTGTAGTCCTGTTCTGTCCTATGGTGACAGCTTGTTCTATGGTCCGGGTCCATTCCTGATTAGTGGTTTTTGAAATCAACGACTTTTGGCGTGCAATTTCTTGTCTGTATCTGTGAAGACGGATTGCCGTCTATATTTAGAGTCAGAAAGATCCAATACCTTTATGGGTGAAACATCATGATCAGCATGGACCATGAACTCCTACTTGGTCTGCTTAAAGAAGATAGGGCAGTGGCCCCCATAACTTCGGGCCACAGTCAGTGGTGGGCTCTAATACTAAGTGCTTATAATTACAAATTGGAAAACTGTCCGGGAGGCCAGGTAGTGAATGCAGATGCAGTGAAGCACTGTCCATTAGGAGATATACTACCCATGGTACCTCCATGGAAAAGTTTGTCATGACATTGAATTTTCTGGACATGTTATCAGTCACAGCTAACAATATTAGACTTTGGACACAGAAAGATGCAATCATTTCCAAACTGAAATAATGGTATTAGTGGGGGAGACCAAAAGGCCATCACAATTAGAATTGAAACCTTTCTGGACTTAGAGAGACCAGCTCTTGGTGGAGGATGGCATATTGTTATAGGGAGCACGTGTGATTGTCCTGAGCAAAGGGCACTGCCAGATACTGGCTGAATTCCACCAGAGTCATGCTGAGGTCTCCAATATGAAGATGTTGGTAAGGACTTATGTCTGGAGGCCAAGCTTGGATTCCATATTGGTGAGGCAGTGCCCAGAGTGCCAAGAACAAAACTTACCGCCAGCAACGTCCACACATCTATGGGAATGGCTGGGTAAAGCCTGGGCTCGTTTACATATTGACTATTCAGGCCCTTTCACATGTTGCATATTTTTAGTCATTGTTTCCACACTCAAAGTGATTGGACGTGCATAGAGTCCATTCGTCAAACACTGGAGTGATGATAGAAAAATTGTGCATTGTTTTTGCAACATAAGGAGGTATTGGTCACAGATAATGGGTCATCGTTTGCCATCAGGGATATTAGTTACTTCTTATAGTCGAATGGGATTTGACATGACAGTTCCATACCACCCATTACCTAATGGTCTAGCTGAAAGAACAGTCCAAACTTTGAAGGCTGGACTGAAAAACAACCTATAACCTTGTTAGACACCACACTGTCACAGTTCCTGTTTGATATAGGACCTCCCCAATGCAACTATGTGGATAGCACCAGCAGAGTTGCTAATGAATGGAAGACTCAGCACCAGGTTAAGTCTGATCCTTCCAGATCTGGGGGTGAGTGTGAAATGGCATCAGGAATTCAATTGCTGGATCCAAGTCTTCACCAAGTGAGAGAGATAGATTGATATAGGAGACAAAGTTTGGTGCAAGAATCATGGAAATAGGTCTGAATGGGAAAGAGGCATGAACAACACAAGATCAGGATCAGTGATTTATAAAGTTCAGGAAGGTGCAACTGTCCTGAATAAGCATTTAGGCCATTTGAAAGCTGCAAATTCGCAGACTGTGCAGGAGCAAAAGTTGCCCTATCCCTTAGAGCTTTCAGGAATAGTTTAGGGGTCCAGTGATTCACCCTTTCCATCAAACAAAGTTGAGTCCTCTGAACCAGAGATTGACATGATGCAAGTATCTGCCTCAATATTTCTACCTCTGGAAGAAGGGAATGAAAGTCTACCAAGGCACACCAAACACAAGAGGTGAAATTCCATTAACTACGTAAGTCCTGTCCTTGTTTGCTTGACAAAAATGCCACACTAGCATTTATCTAAATTAAACTCCATCTGCCACTCCTCAGTCCATTAGCCCAACTGATCAAAATCCCTTTGTAATGTCAGATAACCTTCTTCACTATCCGCAATGCCACTAATTTTGGTGTCATCGCAAACTTACTAATAATACTAAAATCGCAGCCAAATAGTTCATATAACTGACAAACAACACTGCACTCAGCAGTGATCTCTGTTGAACACTGCCGGTCACAGTTCAAAAATCAACCCTTCACCACCACCCTCTGTCACCTACAGTCAAACTAATTTTGTATCCAATTGGCGAGCTTTCCCTGAATCCCAATAACATTTCAAGTAAGTAAGTGTAACAAGTCAACTAGAATTGATATACAGGTACAACTGTTAAGGATTCCAGAAGGCATGGAATAGAACATAGAACATAGAACATTACAGCACAGTACAGGCTTTTCGATGTTGCATCGACCTGTGAAATTAATCTAATTCTCATCTAACCTACACCGTTCCATTATTATCCATATGTATGTCCACTGCCCATTTAAATGACCTTACCATTGGCGAGTCTAATAATGCTACAGGCAGGTCATTCCACGCCCTTTACTACTCTCTGAGTAAAGAAACTACCCCTGATATCTGTCCAAAATCTATCACCCCTCAATTTAAAGCTATGTCTCCTCATGTTAACCTTCACTATCCAAGGAAAAAGGCTCTCACTGTCCACCCTATCTAACCCTTTGATTGTCTCAATTAAGTCACCTCTCAACCTTCTTCTCTCTAATGAAAACAGTCTCAGGTCCCTCAGCCTTTCCTCATTAGACCTTCCTTTCATACCAAGCAACATCCTCGTAAGTCTACTCTGAATCCTTTCCAAAGCTTTCACATCCTTCCTATAATGCGGTGACCAGCACTGTTGGCAATATTCCAAGTGCGGCCGCACCAGAGTTTTGTACAGCCGCAACATGACCCCATGGCTCCGAAACTCAATCCATCTACCAATAAAAGCTAGTACACTGTATGCCTTCTTAACGACCCTGTCAGCCTGGGTGGCAACTTTCAGGGATCTATGTACATGGACATCAAGATCTCTCTGCTCATCTACATTACCAAGAATCTTACCATTAGCCCAGTACTCTGTATTCCTGTTACTCTTCCCAAAGTGAATCACCTCATGCTTTTCCTCATTAAACTCCATTTGCTGCCTTTCAGCACAGCTATGCAACTTACCTATGTCCCTTTGTAACCTGCAACATCCTTTTGCACTATCCACAGCTCCACTGACCTTAGTGTCATCCACAAATGTATTAACCCACCCTTCTACGCCTTCATCTAGGTATTTATAACAATGTCAAACAGCAGTGGACCCAAAATAAATCCTTACAGTACACCACTAGTAATTGAACTCCAGGATGAACATTTCCCATTAACCACTACTCTCTGTCTTCTTTCAGCTGGACAATTTTTGATCCAAACTACGAAATCACCCTCAATCTCATACCTCCGTATTTTATGCAATAGCCTACTGTGGAGAACTTTGTCAAATGCCTTACTGAAATCCATATACACCACATCAATCACTTTACCCTCATCCACCTGTTTGGTCACCATCTCAAAGAACTCAATAAGGTTTGTGAGGCATGACCTACCCTTCACTAAACTGTGTTAACTATCCCCAATCAACTTATTCCTTTCTAGATGATTATAAATCCTGTCTCTTACCAACTTTTCCAACACTTTACCCACAACCAACGTAGGCTCAGTTGTCTTCCCAGGGTTGTTCCTACTCCCCGGGAACAACATTTGCTATCCTCCAGTCTTCTGGCACTATGTCTGTAGAAAATGATGACATAAAGATCAAAGCCAAAGGCTCTGCAATCTCCTCCCTAGCTTCCCAAAGAATCCTAGGATAAATCCCATCTGGCACAGAGGACTTATGTATATTCACACTTTCCGGAATTGTTAACACCCTCTTTGTGAATCTGAATCCGATCTAGTCTAGTAACCTGTATATCAGTATTCTCCTCAACAACAGTGTGAATACACAAAGTTAGTGCGAAGATTTGTAGCTCGGGTGCTCGTTGTTGTGGTTCTGTTCGCCGAGCTGGAAGTTTTTGTTGCAAACGTTTCGTCCCCTGGCTAGGCGACATAATCAGTGCTTGGGAGCCTCCTGCGAAGCGCTTCTTTGATGTTTCCTCCGGTGTTTATAGTGGTCTGTCCCTGCCGCTTCCGGTTGTCAGTTTCAGCAAATGTTGTTCCCGGGGAGTAGGAACAACCCTGGGAAGACAACTGAGCCTACGTTGGTCGACCTGGACCCAATATACCAACCACTACAGCGAACAGCTGAAACTGACAACCGGAAGCGGCAGGGACAGACCACTATAAACACCGGAGGAAACATCAAAGAAGCGCTTCGCAGGAGGCTCCCAAGCACTGATGATGTTGCCTAGCCAGGGGACGAAACGTTTGCAACAAAAACTTCCAGCTCGGCGAACAGAACCACAACAGTGTGAATACTGATGAAAAATATTCACATAGCTCTTCCCTATCTCCTTGGACTCCACGCACAACTTCCCACTCCTGTCCTTGATTGACCCTATACTTTCTCTAGTCATTCTTTTATTCCTGATATATCTATAGAAAGCTTTAGTTTTTTCTTGATCCTATCTACCAACGATTTCTCATGTCCCCTCCTGGTTCTTCTTAGCTCTCTCTTTTGATCCTTCCTGGCTAACTTGTAACTCTCAAGCTCACTAATTGCGCCTTCACGTCTTGTCCTAACATAAGCCTTCTTCTTTCTTTTGGCAAGAGCTTCAACTTCTTTAGTAAACCACGCCTCCCTTGCTTGACCACTTCCTTCCGGTCTGACAGGTACATACTTATCAAGGACACACAGTAGCTGTTTCTTGAATAAGCTCCAGATTTCAATTGTGCCCATCCCCTGCAGTTTCCTTCCCCATCCAATGCATCCTAAGTGTTGCCGAATTGCACCATAATTGTCTTTCCCACAGCAATAACTCTTGTCCCACATTATATATCTATCTGTTTCCATCGCTAAAGTAACCATAACTAAATTGTGGTCACTATCACCAACATGCTCACCTACCTTCAAATCTAACACTTGGCCTGGTTCATTACCCCAGTATCAAATCCAATGTGGCCTCGTCCCTTGTTGGCTTGTCTACATTCTGTGTCAGGAAACCATCCTGCACACATTGGACAAAATCTGACCCATCTAAAGTACTCAAACTATAGTATTTCCAGTCAATATTTGGAAAGTTAAAATCCCCCATAACAACTACCTTGTTACTCTTGCTCCTGTCCAGAATTATCTTTGCTATCCTTTCCTTTACATCTCTGGAATATGGAGGCCTATAGAAAACTCCCAACAGACAGACCTCTCCTTTCCCATTTCTAACCTCAGCCCATACTATCTCAGTAGACAAGTCCTCATCAAACATGCTTTCTGCCATCGTAATACTGTCCTTGACTAACAATGCCATGCCTCCCCCTCTTTTACCATCTTCTCTGCTCTTGAAACATCTAAATCCCGGAATCTGCAACAACCATTCCTGTCTCTGAAATGGCTATAACATTGAAGTCCCAGGTAGCATCCCATGCTGCAAGTTCACCCATCTTATTCCGGATGCTCCTGACGAAGAAGTAAGCACACTTCAAACCACCTTGCTGCCTGCCGGTACACTCCTTTGACCTTGAAACATTATTCATGATCTCACTACTCTGAACCTCCTGTACACTGGAGCTACAATTCAGGTTCCCACTCCCCCACTGCTGAATTAGTTTAGACTAGAGTCATAGAGATGTACACCATGGAAACAGACCCTTTGGTCCAACCTATCCACGCCGACCAGATATCCCAACCCAATCTAGTTCCACCTGCCAGCACCCGGACCATATCCCTCCAAACCCTTCCTATTCATATACCCATCCAAATGCCTCTTAAATGTTGCAATTGTACCAGCCTCCACCACTTCCTCTGGCAGCTCATTCCACACATGTATCACTCTGTGTGAAAAAGTTGCCCCTTAGGTCTCTTTTATATCTTTCCCCTCTCACTCTAAACCTATGCCCTCTAGTTCTGGACTCCCTGACCCCAGGGAAGAGACTTTGTCTTTTTACCCGATCCATGCCCCTCAAAATTTTGTCAACCTCTATAAGGTCACCCCTCATCCTCCGACGCTCCAAAGAAAACAGCCGCAGCCTGTTCAGCCTCTCCCTATAGCTCAATTTCTTCAACCCTGGCAACGTCCTTATAAATCTTTTCTGAACCCTTTCAAGTTTCACAACATCTTTCCGATAGGAAGGAGACCAGAATTGCATGTAATATTCCAACAGTGGCTTAACCAATGTCCTGTACAGCCACAACATGACCTCCCAACTCCTGTACTCAATACTCTGACCAATAAAGGAAAGCATACCAAACACCTTCTTCACTACCCTATCTACCTGCGATTCCACTTTCAAGGAGCTATGAACCTGCACTCCAAGGTCTCTTTGTTCAGCAACACTCCTGAGGACCTTACCATTAAGTGTATAAGTCCTGCTAAGATTTGCTTTCCCAAAGTGCAGCACCTTGCATTTATCTGAATTAAACTCCATCTGCCACTTCTCAGTCCATTGGCCCATCTGGTCAAGATCCTGTTGCAATCTGAGGTAACCTTCTTCGCTGTCCACTACACCTCCAATTTTGGTGTCATCTGCAAACTTACTAACTCTACCTCTTATGCTCGCATCCAAATCATTTATGTAAATGACAAAAAGTAGAGGGCCCAGCACCGATCCTTGTGGCATTCCACTGGTCACAGGCCTCCAGTCTGAAAAACAACCCTTCACTACCACCTTCTGTCTTCTACCTTTGAGCCAGTTCTGTATCCAAATGGCTAGTTCTCCCTGTATTCTGTGAGATCTAACCTTGCTAATCAGTTTTTCATGGGGAACCTTGTCGAACACCTTACTGAAGTCCATATAGATCACATCTACGCCTCTGCCCTCATCAATCCTCTTTGTTACTTCCTCAAAAAACTCAATCAAGTTTGTGAGACATAATTTCCCTCGCACAAAGCCATGTTGACTATCCCTTATCAGTCCTTGCCTTTCCAAATACATGTACATCCTGTCCCTCAGGATTCCCTCCAACAACTTGCCCACCACTGAGGTCAGGCTCACTGGTCTATAGTTCCCTGGCTTGTCCTTACCTCCTTTCTTAAACAGTGGCACCATGTTAGCCAACCTCCAGTCTTCCGGCACCTCACCTGTGACTATCGATGATACAAATATCTCAGCAAGAGGCTCAGGAATCACTTCTCTAGCTTCCCACAGAGTTCTAGGGTACACCTGATCAGGTCCTGGGGATTTATCCACCTTTTCCAGTTTTAAGACATCCAGCACTTCCTCCTCTGTAATATGGACATTTGCAAGGTGTCACCATCTATTTCCCCACAGTCTATATCTTCCATATCCTTTTCCACAGTAAATAATGATGCAAAATATTCATTTAGAAACTCCCCCATTTTCTGGGCTCCACACAAAGGCCACCTTGCTGATCTTTGAGGGGCCCTATTCTCTCCCTAGTTACCCTTTTGTCCTTAATGCATTTGTAAAAACTCTATGGATTCTCCTTAATTCTATTTGCCAAAGCTATCTCATGTCCCCTTTTTGCCCTCCTGATTTCCCCCTTAAGAATACTCCTACTTCCTTTATACTCTTCTAAGGATTCACTCGATCTATCCTGTCTATACCGTACATATGCTTCCTTCCGTTTTTTAATCAAATCCTCAATTTCTTTAGTCATCCAGCATTCCCTATACCTACCAGCCTTTCCTTTCACCCTAACTTTCTCTGGATTCTTGTTATCAACTAAACAGAGATAACTCTGTTTGTTCTAGCACTAAATTTCCACCCTGGGTCCCTGAATTTCTGCCTTAAATCCTATTCCTTTTCCTACCTATGTCATTAGTGCTTAAGTTGACCACAACTTGGGGCTGCTCCCCCTTTCCTCCTCAAGGATCCTGAAAACACAATCCATGATATCATGAAACCTGGCATCTGGGAGGCAACACACCAACTGTGAGACTCTCTCATTCCCACAGAACCTCCTATCTGTCCCCCTAACTATGAAGTCCCCAATGACTATTGCTCTGCTCCTCTCCCCACCTTCCCTTCTGAGAAACAGGGACAGACTCTGTGCCAGAGACCTGTACCCCATGGTAAGTCATTCTCCCCAACAGTATCCAAAACGGTATACTTGTTATTGAGGGGAACAGCCACAGGGGTTCCCTGCACTGCCTGCCAGTTCTCTTTCCATGCCCTGACTGTAATCCATCTGCCTTTTTCTTGTGCCTGAGGTGTGACTACCTTCCTGTAACTCCTCTCAATAACCCCCTCTGCCTCCCAAATGATCTGAAGTTCATCTAGCTCCAGCTCCAGTTCCCCTAACGCGCTTTTTGAGGAGCTGGAGTTGGGTGCACTTCCCACAGATGCAGTCAGCAGGGACAGTAGTGGTGACCCTGACCACCTACATTCTGCTGGAGGAACATTCAACTGCCCTAATCTCCATTCCCACTGTTCTAAACTCCTCTAGCGAAGTTTGCCGATGATACGAAGTTAGGTGGACAGGCAGGTAGTACTGAGGAAGTGGGGAGGCTACAGAAGGATCTTGACAGGTTGGGAGAGTGGTCCAGGAAATGGCTGATGGAATTTAACGTGAGCAAGTGCGAGGTCTTGCACTTTGGCAAAAAGAATAAAAGCATAGACTACTTTCTAAATGGTGAGAAAATTAATAAAGCCAAAGCACAAAGGGATCTGGGAGTGCTAGTCGAGGATTCTCTAAAGGTAAACATACAGGTTGAGTCCGTGATTAAGAAAGCGAATGCAATGTTGTCTCTTATCTCAAGAGGGTTGGAATATAAAAGCAGAGATGTACTACTAAGACTTTATAAAGCTCTGGTTAGGCCCCATTTGGAGTACTGTGTCCAGTTTTGGTCCCCACACCTCAGGAAGGACATACTGGCACTGGAACGTGTCCAGCAGAGATTCTCACGGATGATCCCTGGAATGACAGGTCTCACATATGAGGAACGGCTGAGGATACTGGGATTGTATTCGTTGGAGTTTAGAAGATTAAGGGGAGACTTAATAGAGACGTACAAAATAATACATGGCTTGGAAAAGGTGGATGTTAGGAAATTGTTTCAGTTAAACGAGGAGACTAGGACCCGTGGACACAGCCTTAGAATTAGAGGGGGTCATTTCAGAACAGAAATGCGGAGACATTTCTTCAGCCAGAGAGTGGTGGGCCTGTGGGATTCATTGCCACGGAGTGCAGTGGAAGCCGGGACGCTAAATGTCTTCAAGGCCGAGATTGATAGATTCTTGTTGTCTCGAGGAATTAAGGGCTACGGGGAGAACGCTGGTAAGTGGAGCTGAAATGCGCATCAGCCATGATTGAATGGCGGAGTGGACTCGATGGGCCGAATGGCCTTACTTCCACTCCTATGTCTTATGGTCTTATGGTCTTAAAGAGACTGTAGAAAAATAAAGAATTTAAAAAACTAGTTACCTTATCAATCCAGCACACAGAACCTTTTTATCAAGGAGGAGGATGGGTGGGAGACCCTACCGAAATAGTTTTTCAGGTAACGCAACCACCCAAATATATTACTTCCCTTACTCAGCAGTCTCATATCCGTTCCTGTTTCGCATGCACTCTGCCTATTCATGAGGTAAGTTTTTAAGTCAGTGATTCACCTTCCCGTCAGCCCCCGATCGACGCTCCCACTCTTCCTGCTGCTGAAACAAAAATGTTTGAACCAAGGCTAAAATGAGGTCAGGAGCTGATTGGCCATGGGGGAACTCAAACTGGGCAAAACTGAGCAGGTTATTGCTGAGCAGGTGCTGCTTGATAGCACCTTTGATAACATCTTCCATTAATTTACTGATGAGAGCAGACTCTTGGGCAGTAATTGGCCAGGTTGGGTTTGTCCTGCTTTTTATGTACAGGACATACCTGGGCAATTTTCCACATTGTCGGGTAAATGCCAGTATTGTGACTGTACTGGACCAGCTTGGCTAGGGGAACAGAAAGTTCTGGAACATAAGTGTTCAGTACTATTGCTGGAATGTTGTCAGGGCATGTAGCCTTTACAATATCCAATGCCTCCAACCATTTCTTAATATCATGTGGAGTGAATCGAGTTGCCTGGAGACTGGTATCTGTGACGCTGGGGACCATTGGAGGAGCCCGAGATGGATCATCCACTTGGCACGTCTGACTGAAGATTGTTGTGAATACATCAGCCTTATCTTTTGTATTGATGTGTTGGGCTTTTCCATCATTGAAGATGGGGTTATTTGTGGAGCTTCCTCCTCCGGTGAGTTGTTTAATTGTCCACCATGATTCACGAATGGATGTGGAAGGACTGCAGAGGTTAGATCTGATCCATTGGTAGTGGGATTGCTTAGCTCTATCTCTTGCTGCTTCTGTTGTTTGATATGCAAGTCGTCCTGATTGGTGGCTTCACCAGGTTGACACATCATTTTCAGGTATGCCTGGTGCTACTGTTAGCATGCCCTCCTGCACGCTTCATTGAACCAGCCTTCATCACCTGGCTCAATGGTAATGGTTGAGTGGGAGATATGCTGGGCCATAAGGTTACAGATTGTGTTGGAGTACAATTCTGCTGCTGTTGATAGCCTACAGCTTTCATGGATGCCCAGACTAGACATGATACATCTGTTCGAAGTCTGACCCAGTTAGCACAGTGATACTGCCACACAACACGATGGAGAGAATTCTCAATTTGAAGGTGGGACTTCGCCTCCACAAGAACTGTATGGTCGTCGTCCTTACCGATACTGTCATAGACAGATGCATTTGCAGCTTGCAGATTGACAAGGATGAGGTCAAGTATGTATTTCCCTCTTGTTGGTTCCCTCACCACCTGCTGCAAACTCAATCTAGCTACTATGTCTTTTAGGACCTTTGAGAGTCTTTGAAGATTTTAATTTTATTGTATTGTAAATACAGAGATAGAAAGAATGATTTGGTTTGGCTTTCTGTCTTCCTGTTAAAAAAAAGATTTAGTTTGGACTTACCATAGAATTAAGCTTTTAAAAATCTTACATTAAAGTCCCAATTTTGCTGCTATACAAATTAAAAGGTCTGCAATGCAGATTTGAATCCAAATGAAAAATTGACAGACATTAGCATTGGTTATTTGTACGTACAGTACCCATAGGAAGCCTTGCCCATTGGCTGTGCTCAATAGGAAAATACAGGAGCACTGTCTACATTTTCTTAATCCATAATAGTCAGAAAAATATAGACAGAACACCCACAATTTCCCACTGTGTGGATTAAGTTTCCACATGTAGCAGCATTCAGAAAGATTATCTTTAAATATTGAAATTGAAGCCAGCGTAAGCTGTACCATACAATCCTGACATGGTTCATATCACTTTAATGTAACAAACTACTGTAGCTGTCATTGATAATCAATCTATACTTATACTGAAATAGAGTATTGAATAAATAGTGAAATAATGCATCTCTATGTCAGCAATCATTTCTTGCTATCCTCAGAAAGCCAAGGGTAAATTATTTCAACCAATGTTGAAAATCACTCTTGCAACTGACAGTATAGTGTTTATTTGAAATTCATTTTATTTAGATTAACTTAATGTAGAGAAATTTAAGCAAGTTAAATATAGCAACATATCTTAAACATCCTAATCATTACTTGGAAGCAAAGTTCTTTCTGAATCCAGTTATGATAATACAATGAATAGGATGTGCTTTTCCCTTTATGAAATTAAGTCTGGTCATAAGGGTTTTAGGTGTGGAGAGGGTTCCAAGGCAAGGCAAAGGAGTTGGCTTTCATAGACCATTACAGAGTGGGAAAACTAGAGGCAGGCAGGTCACACAAGTTAGCCAGTTGGGAAACCAGCCAATTTTCATGCCACCAGATTAGATTAGATTAGATTACAGTGTGGAAACAGGCCCTTAGGCCCAACAAGTCCACACCGACCCGCCGAAGCGAAACCCACCCATACCCCTACATTTACCCCTTACCTAACACTACAGGCAATTTAGTATGGCCAATTCACCTGACCCTGCACATCTTTGGATGGTGGGAGGAAACCGGAGCACCCGGAGGAAACCCACGCAGACACGGGGAGAACGTGCAAACTCCACACAGTCAGTCGCCTGAGGCGGGAATTGAACCCGGGTCTCTGGCGCTGTGAGGCAGCAGTGCTAACCACTGTGCCACTGTGCCGCCCACCAGGAAGACAGGTAATCAGGGAGACAGCAAGTTGAGATCCTTGAATGGCTGTTAATTGGCCACTTTAATTGCTGGCAGGTCGAGAAAGTCCCAAGTTGGTATGTGATGAATCCAACAACTTCTGTAATGTTAATGTATTGTTGCAGGCTACACATAAACATTTTACAGTCTGTATCCCCCACATTGTTCATTGTTTTTCTGATCTCTGCAGCCATTCAAAAATCCTGATTGGCTGCCACTACTTTAAAGCAGTACTGGATATGATTGAGATCAAAGCATGTATACTCCACATAGTGCCAGCAATCATTAGGTGTATATAAATTCATCCTCACTGATATCTAAGGACTTGTGCCACAATTAAGAGAACTGTCTCATAGTCTGGTCAAATAACTATTTCACAAATCCACACTCCCTGAATAATACCGTGTAGGTGTCATAGATTCCTCTAGCACCATCCTAGAGTATATCCTGCTCTAGTGGGTGGAAGGGTGGCAGGAAAATCCTCTAGAAATGGTGACAAAGTGATATGAAATGACCCTGGGAGTCCTCAACATTGATTGTAGACCAGATGAAGTTTCTAGGAAATAGGTCAAACATGGATAAAGAAACACCCTGATGATTAACTTCTATTAGCGAGTTTTGAGAAGATGATAGTTGAGGTTGAGGTTCTGGATTTCAGTCTGCTCTCGGGGGTGGTAAATGGGATCCAAGTCATTGTGTTTGTTGAGAGAGTTCCAGTTAGAATGCCATGCTTCAAGGAATTCTCCCACGTGTCTCTGTTTGGCTTGTCCTGGGATTGAGGTGTTGTCCCAGTTGAAGTGGTGTCCTTCCTCATCTGTATGTAAAGATACTAGTGAGAGAGGGTCATATCATTTTGTAGCTAGCTGATGTTACATGCATAGAACATAGAAAAGTACAGCACAGACCAGGCCCTTTGGCTCACGATGTTGTGCCGAGGTTTCATCCTAATGTAAAATATAATAACTTAACCTACGCACCCCTCAATTCACTGCTGTCCATGTGCATGTCCAGCGGTTGCTTAAATGTCTCCAATGACTCTGCTTCCACCACCACTGCTGGCAATGCATTCCATGCATTCACAACTCTCTGCATAAAGAACCTACCTCTGACGTCTCCTTTATACCTTCCTCCTAATATCTTCAAACTATGACTTCTCGTACCAGTCAATCCTGCCCTGGGGAAAAGTCTCTGGCTATTGACTCTATCTATTCCACTCATTATCTTGTAAAACTCAATCAGGTCTCCTTTCTTCCTCCTTCTCTCCAGAGAGAAAAGTCCGAGCTTATTCAACCTTTCTTCATAAGGCAAGCCCTCCAGTCCAGGCAGCATCCTGGTAAACTTTCTTTGCACCCTCTCCAAAGCCTCTGTATCATTCCTATAGTAGGGTGACCAGAACTGGACACAATATTCCAAGTGTGGCCTCACCAGGGACTTGTAGAGCTGTAGCAAAACCTCGCGGCTCTTAAACTCGATCCCCTTGTTAATGAAAGCTGAAACACCATATGCTTTCTTAACAACCCTATCCACTTGGGTGGCAACTTTGAGGGATCTATGTACTTGAACACCAAGTTCCCTCTGTTCCTCCACACTGCCAAGAATCCTGTCTTTAATCCTATATTCAGCATTTGAGTTCCACCTTCCAAAATGCATCACTTCGCATTTATCCAGGTTGAACTCCATCCGCCATTTCTCAGCCCAGCTCTGCATCCTGTCTACGTTGCGCTGCAGCCTGCAGTAGCCCTCTACACTATCAACGGCACCTCCAATCTTTGTGTCATCAGCAAATTTACTAACCCACCTCTCAACCTCCTCATCCAAGTCATTTATAAAAACTACAAAGAGCAGAGGCCCAAGAACAGAGACCTGCGGGACACCACTCAACACTGACCACCCTGCAGAATACTTTCCAACTACAACCATTCTCTGCCTTTTGTCAGCCAGTTAATTCTGAATCCAGACAGCCAAATCTCCTTGTGTCCCATACTTCCTGACTTTATGAATGAGCCTACCATGGGGAACCTTATCAAATGCCTTGCTGAAGTCCATATACACCACATCCACTGCTCGACCATCATCGACCTGTCTTGTCACCTCCTCAAAGAACTCAATAAGATTTGTGAGGCATGACCTGCCCCTCAAAAAGCCATGCTGACTGCCTTTAATCACACTATGCTTTGCCAAATTGTCATAAATCTTATCCCTTAGAATTCTTTCCAAAACCTTGCTGACAACAGACATAAGACTGACTGGTCTGTAATTGCCAGGGATTTCCCTATTACCCTTCTTGAAAAGAGGAACAACATTCGCCTCCTTCCAATCTTCCGGTACGACTCCTGTGGAGAGTGAGATGGCAAGTATCCTTGCCAGCAGTTTAGCAACCTCCTTTCTTGATTCCTGAAGCAGCCTCGGATGGGGACTGGTCTGAGTGTGCAGTGTATTCAAAAAGAACGGGCACCCAATGAACACAGTCCACTGATTTCTCAGCAACAAACCCAAACAAGCAGGCAAAACACGTCCAGATACCCTAGCCACTCTCCCCTACATCAAAGACATCTCAGAAATGACTGCCAAACTACTCAGACCTCTTGGCATCATGGTCGCCCACAAACCTACCAACACACTAAGACAGCAGCTAATGAACTTGAAAGACCCTATACAGACAACAAGCAAAACTACTGTCATGTACAAAATACCTTGCAAGAACTGTAACAAACACTACATTGGACAAACAGGCAGAAAACTAGCCACCAGGATGCATGAACATCAACTAGCCACAAAAAGACATGCCCTACTCTCACTAGTATCTTTGCGTACAGATGAGGAAGTACACCACTTCGACTGGGACAACACACCCATTCTAGGACAGGCCAAAAAGAGACATGCATGAGAATTCCTGGAAGTATGACATTCCAACCAGAACTCTCTCAATAAACACATTGACTTGGACCCCGTTTATCACCCTTTGATTAAAAAAACAGAAAATGACATTACCACGGGAACTGATATCATCACAGGAAATGATGTCGCCAACCCAAGGAAACCTAAAAACATAAATAAAAAGCGTGCTATACTACCAGTGCTTTATCCAGAGGCTCACTGATGATGTTACCTAATATAGTGATGAAACATCTGAAAATGAACCCTCAGCGAGCAAACCTACATCCAGATTAAATTCTGTTCCCACCATTGAGGGCACTAAGAGCATAAAATATATTCTGTTTTGGAGATTTTGATATCCATCAGCAAGAGTACCTCGATAGCCCGTTACTATCGAAGTTGTTCAAGTTCTAAAGGACATAACTGCTGGATCACCCTGTGGCAAGATGAATAAGAGGGAAAAACCTACTTGATCAGATCCTTACCAATTCATATATTGCAGATTCATCTGTCTGTGGCAGGACTCCATCTTAGGGGGCCTTGTTATTTGGCAGTATCGGCAGTATCTCTATGGTAAATGAAATAAAGTTGGAATTGATCTGGCAGCTCAAAACTGGTATCCTTAAGGAGATGGGTGACACTGGTAGCAGTAGTAGCAGCAGCCTTAATCTGTTATTGACATATCTCTTATTTGACTATTACTATCAAGCCAGGTTTCAATAAAAAGTGTGGAAAGGTTTGACAGAAATAATATCTGGCATAATTTAAACACAGATGCCTGGTTAGTGATACACCATAGAGAACAACATGCTAAACCAATAAAGAAGGATGCAGTAGAAAGTGTTTGGAATTCCATAACTGAATAATCAAATTGTAACCCTACAGTCTTGCTGCATGAATGATGTTGGACAACAAAAATAACAGGGTGAAAGTGAGGACTGCAGATGCTGGAGATCAGAGTCAAGATTAAAGTGGTGCTGGAAAGCACAGCAGGTCAGGCAGCATCCAAGGAGCAGGAAAATCAACGTTTCAGGTAAAAGCCCTTCATCAGGAAATAATAGTTTGTACTTACATAATCCCTCTAATACAATGAAATGTGTCCTGGTTCTTGAGTCACCAGCTCAGAAAAACAATCTATCTACTTTCACGCTATCAAAATTTTATAAGTTTCAATAAAATCACCTCTTTGCTGCTTTCCAGTCAGCTGACCGAAACTGTGACACCTTAAGATGATTCCATGAATGGGAACACCTTCACTTTAAACTTTCTTCTAAGTCACACATTATTCATGCTTACAAATACATCTCTTTATTATCACTGGAGCTGCCTTTATAACAGTACAAGGAGTGTACTTAAACTGCACAAATACAATTAAAAAGGCAAACCCATCACCATCTTCTTGGGCGATATTAGGGTTAGGCAAAAAGTTCTGTCCTTGGCAGCAATGTACGATTCAGCCTATGAATGAAGGATGCTCACATCTTCCAACTCAACTTCCAAAGAGACCAAATGGCACATGAAAAACAGAGGCTTCAGAACCAAGTCTTTTGCCCTATAATCACTTATTATCTTCTAAAACAAATCATTTGTCTGAAAGAAAATTATGGTATGAAAATAACAGTAAAATGTCACAGACTGACCGGCTATTTTCCTTGATCATAAAATGTTATTTACTTCATGAAGTTCAAGAATTGAACACATCTTAAATTTGAGTGTTGAATTTTATCAATGCTTCTCCTGATTGTCCTTGCTAACCTTATAATAAGAGACAAAGGCAAGACTGGAAAATTGGCAGAAATGAATTGTTTCTTCCTGAATTTTTTCAGATCCTTTGCTTTTAGGGGTTGTAATGAATGAATAAAGAATCAGCACATAAATTCATTCACTCACTCTTAAGTTTTCACCATGTCTGTCTCTGATCAATGGAATCCAGAAATGATATTTCAGAATGCTAGCTGAAAAGCATCAGTACATTTTTCTGAAATTGCTCTCTTGACAGTGAAAGAGCAGACATTAACTTATTGCTTTGAAGTGGGCGGCACGGTGGCACAGTGGTTAGCACTGCTGCCTCACAGCGCCAGAGACCCGGGTTCAATTCCCGAATCAGGCGACTGACTGTGTGGAGTTTGCACGTTCTCCCCGTGTCTGCGTGGGTTTCCTCCGGGTGCTCCGGTTTCCTCCCACAGTCCAAAGATGTGCAGGTCAGGTGAATTGGCCATGCTAAATTGCCCGTAGTGTTTGGTAATAAGGGGTAAATGTAGGGGTATGGGTGGGTTGCGCTTCGGCGGGTCGGTGTGGACTTGTTGGCCCGAAGGGCCTGTTTCCACACTGTAAGTAATCTAATCTAATCTAAGTGCCCAAAATAGTGGCGAAAAGAATGGCAGGTAAATGTAATAAGTACTTGTATGCTTGTATTCGATACGATTTCAAGAGCTGAAAACACAGGTAACTTCTGTGCAAATCAAGCCACATGAGCTGAAGCAATTTGTCAGGAATTACAGCCCTGGTTTAAAAGCATAGTTGCCACGTTAATTACACGAACAAGGTTGGATACTGAACTCAAAGTAACATGGATAAGAATTTGTACACTATGCATAAACTTAGTTGGAAGTGTGATCGAAGCTCCTTTGAAGCATTTAAAGGAGTTTGTCCACTTCTCATAATGTTGGCAGATTAAGAGAAGCTCCAGGAAAATTTTGGAGAGATATGAGTGTATTAAGCAACTACAATGAGAAAGCTTCATTAATATATTGGGTTTCATCAAGAGGAAGTTTACTTTTTATTTTGCAGTTGATGATTGAGCTGTTGTTTGTTTGCAGCATATGTAAAAACTGGCAGGAAAGCTGTTGAGGCAACTTTTGCTGCCCACCTAATGCAGAAACAGATCTTTAATTTAAATACTAATTGCCAAAAGCATGATTAATATTGATAACATTCCCAGCCAAGCACTAACGCTGTTCCTTTTATTAATCTGGACACTGATATACATGGTGATCAATCACCTTCCTAAAATGGATTCAGAGTCTCTAATCCACTCCACTTAAACTTAAGTAGATTTGCCATTTAAATATAAAGTGTGTTCTTTTGTCTTATAAAGATGCAGCCTGTTTACCTAAATCCAAAAAAAAATCATAGGTGCCATTTGCCATTTTCCAATGTTTCGGACCTCCAATGATGCTCAGGTTCCTGCTGAAAATTAGCTATATCTAGTCAGTTTCCAACTAGTTTTCCTCCTCATTTCTCACCTTTAGCTGTTCAACCCAGTTTGATCATTGGCTTGTAGGGTTAGCAGAAACCCAGAAATGAAAATCAACCTTCGAAGTCCAATATAGATCACTGGCTTTGCTATGTCACCCATCATATTGTGGAACAGTAGGCTACATAGAAAATTGTTTAAAAAAAACTTTTATATAGAAAATTTATTTACAGATTCTTGTAATATTTGCTGATTGGTAAAGATCCATTTGGTAACATCCCAGAAAATGTATATCTTAAAAGTTGCAGTTGTTAAAATTCACAGTGATTTAACATGTCTTAATAAGTATTAGAATACACTGTGGAGCAAGAATGATTTTCTGGAATGATTAATATACGTGATGTGGAGTCATTATTAGCTGACCACCTTCCCAACTGTTTTTCACATGTCAAGATGTGACTAATTAACTGCTTTTGTGTTGCTTGATGGCCTGAGGCAAAATCATGAGCCATTAGCTTTGACTTTCATTCTTGGAGTGTCTCAAACTCTCTAAGGGATATTTATCTTGAAAGACGAGTGAATTAGAATCACTGTGAGGATTATGAATTTTTCATGTGAATCTAAATTCAATCAGTGAATGATTTCTCCAGCATACCAGCTTGAAAAGAAAGGCTAAGGGCTATCTGAAGGTGAGCACGCATTCATACAAAAATACTGAAAAATTAGCGATGAAGTTTCCTTTTGTGTTGTGGATTGTATGTACTGCAGATCTATGCTGTAGAACATTTAAATAAATGTATCAATGGTATTCATACCTATTGTATAAAGGTGTAAGTTCACAAAGTATTAAACACCAGCTTAATACTTTGGCTAATATAATGGTTAATGTAATTTTTAAAATTTACTTGTGGGATGTGGGCATTGCTGGCTGGCCAATGTTTAGTGCCCGTCCCTAGTTGCCCTTGAAAAGGTGGCGGTGAGCTGCCCTCTTGAACCGCTGCAGTCCATGTGCTGTAGGTAGACCCACAATGCCCTTAGGGAGGGAATTCCAAAATGTTGATCCAGGGACAGGGAAAAAACAGGGGAATATTTCCATGTCAGGATGGTGAGTGGCATGGAGGGAACTTGAAGGTGGTGGTGTTCCCATGTATCCTTTGTCTTTCTAGCTGGAAGTGGTAGTGGATTTAGAAGGTGAATTTCTGCAGTGCATCTTGTAGATAGTACACACTGCTGCTGCTGAACATCAGTGGTCGAGGGAATAGTTGCTTTGTTATCCTGGACAGTGTCTACCTTCAGTTTGTTGGAGCTGCACCCATCCAGGCAAATGGGAAATATTTCACCACACTCCTGCTTCGTACCTTATAAATAGTGAACAGGTTTTGGGGACTCAGGAGGTGAGTTTTTTTGTTAGAATATTCCTAGCCTCTGACCTGCTCTTGTAGCCATTCTGTTAATGTAGTGAGTCCAGTTGAGTTTCTGGTCAATGGTAACGCCAAGGATATTCATAGTGATATTCATTGATTGTAATATCATTGAAAGTTAATGGAGGTGGTTAGATTCTCTCTTATTGGAGAAAGACATTGTCTAGCATTTGTTTGGCATGAATGTTACTTGTCACTTGTCGGTCCAAGTCTGGATATTATCCAGATCTTGTTGCATTTGGACACAGACTGCTTCAATATGTGAGGAGTTCCAAATAGTGCTGAACATTGTGCAAGCATTCATGAACATTCCCACTTATGTCCTAATGATGGAGGGAAGGTCAGTAATGAAGCAGGAAAGGGAGAGACGGATGGATGGAGAAATGGAGGGAGGTATGGATGAATGGGAGGATGGAGGGATGGAGGGAATAGATGTACATTAGGCCTAGGATACTACATGAAAAACTCTTGCAAACGTGTCCTGGAGCTATGACTGACCTCCAACAAACACAACCATCTTCCTATGTGCTTTTACAGCACCACATGTTTAGATGACATCTTCCGATGTGCCAGGTATGACTCCAACCTGCAGACAGTTTGCTGCCTGATATTCATTGATTCCAGTTTTGCTAGGGCTCCCTGATGTCACACTTGGTAAATTGCAGCCTTGATGTCAAGGGCTGACACTCTCACCTCACCTGTGGAATTTTTCCATGAGATCAGGAGCTGAGTAGTGCTGTGGAACCCAAACCGGGGATCACTGAACAAGATGTTTGGCATAATTAGGTAGCATGGGATATTTCAATTTCTCAATGATGTGCTGAGATGCAAAGATAAAGTTTCTCTTTTTTGATATTGGGGCGTGGATGTCACTGGCTAGGCCAACATTTATTACACAATTGCCTTTGAGGAGGTGGTGAAGAACTGCCTTCTTGAACTGCTGCAGTTGGTATAGATAGAACCCCAATGTTGTAAAGAATGGTGTTCCAGGACTTTGACTCAATGATACTATAGGAACAGTGATATATTTCCCAGTCAGGATAGTGAATGGCATGCAGAGGAATGTGTAAGTGGTGGTGTTCCAATGTATCTGCTGCCCTTGTCTGTCTAGATGAGAGCAGTTGTGAGCTTGGAAGGAACCAAATGATAAGACATAGTGAATTTCTGCAGAACATCTTTTAAACAGTTCAAATGCTACAGTACTGAATGTTGATGATGAACGAAATGGATGATGGCAGATGTAGTGCCAATCAAATGGGCTACCTTTTTGTGAATAGTGTCAAGCTCCATTGGACCTGCAATCCCCTGACAAGTGGAAAGTATTCCATTACATTCCTGACTTGTACCTTGTAGATGGTGGATAGCCTTTGGGTAGGCAGGAAGTGAGTTAGTCACTGCAGAAAGGGCCCTCTTGTGGTGCATTGTAGTGTCCCTACACCTGAGCCAGGAGGCCTGTGTTCAAGTCCCACTTGCTCCAGAGATGTGTAGTACTATCTCTGAATATATGTTGATTAGAAAAGAAAAGTAACTCTAGTCTCCGACCTGCTCTTACAGCCATTGCATTCATATGGCAGTTCAGATTTAAACTAATCCAGCAGGGGATGGGAACCAAAATTGTGGGACAGTTACAGAAGAGGATGAGAGTAGGGAGCTCCCAAATCAAGTATCTGACACTGGCAAGCGAGAACCTGGTTTGAAGTGTGTGCACTTCAACGCAAGGAGCATCTGAAATAAAGTGGGTGAACTGGCAGCGTGAGTTGGTACCTGGGACTTCGATGTTGTGGCCATTACGGAGACATGGATAGAGCAGAGACAGGAATGGCTGTTGCAGGTTCCGGGATTCAGATGTTTCAGTAAGAACAGAGAAGATGGTAAAAGAGAGGGAGGTGTGGCATTGTTGATCAGGGACAATATTACAGTTGTAGAAAGGATGTTTGGGGACTCGTTAACTGAGGTAGTTTGGGCTGAGGTTAGAAACAGGAAAGGAGAAGTCACCATGCTGGGAGTTTTCTATAGGCCTCCGAATAGTCCCAGAGATGTAGAGGAAAGGATAGCAAAGATGATTCTCGATAGGAGTGAGAGAGACAGGGTAGTTGTCATGGGGGACTTCAACTATCCAAATATTGACTGGGATCACTATAGTACAAGTACTATAGATGGGTCAGTTTTTGTCTAGTGTGTGCAGGAGGGCTTCCTGACACATTATGTAGACAGGCCTACAAGGAGCGAAGCCACTTTAGATTTAGTACTGGGTAACGAGTTTGGCCAGGTGTTAGATTTGGAAGTAGGTGAGCACTTTGGAGACAGCAATCGCAGTTCTGTCAGGTTTACTTTAGTGATGGAAAGGGATAGGTGTACTCCACCGAGCAAGAGTTACAGCTGGGGGAAGGGAAATTATGATGCAATTAGGAAAGATTTAGGAAGTGTAGAATGGGGAAGGAAACTGTAGGGGATGAGCACATTAAAAATGTGGAGCTTATTCAAGGAAAAGCTCCTGTAGGTCCTAGATAAGTATGTACCTGTCAGACAGGGAGGAAGATATAGAACGTGTGAGCCGTGGTTTACTAAGGAAGTGGAATCCCTGGTCAAGAAGAAGAAGAAGGCTTATGTTAGGACAAAATGTGAAAACTCAGGGCGCTTGAGGGTTACAAGGAAGTCGGGAAAGACCTAAAAAGAGAGCTCAGAAAAGCCAGGAGGAGACATGAGAAGTTGTTGGCGGATAGGATCAGGGTTAACCCTAAGGCTTTCCATTGGTATGTCAGAAATAAGCGAATGATGAGAGTTAAATTAGGGCCTATCACGGATAATAGTGGGAAATTGTGTGTGGAGTCAGAGGAGATAGGGGAAGTGCTAAATAAATATTTTTCGACAGTGTTCACTGTAGAAAATGAAAATGTTGGCGAGGAAGATACAGAGATACTTGCATCTAGACTAGAAGAGATTGAGGTTCACAAGGAAGAGGTATTAGAAATACTGCAGAGTTTGAAAATAGACAAGTCCCCTGGGCCGGATGAGATCTATCCTAGGATCCGCTGGGAAGCAAGGAAAGAGATTGCCGAGCCTTTGACATTGATCTTCAAATCATCATTGCCTACAGGAATAGTGCCTGAGGACTGGAGGATAGCAAATGTGGTTCCCTTGTTCAAAAAGGGTGTAGAGACAACCCTGGTAGTTACAGACCAGTGAGTCTCACTTCAGTTGTTGGTAAAATGTTGGAAAAGGTTATAAGAGATAGGATTTATAACCATCTAGAAAAGAATAATCTGATCAGGGACAGTCAGCACGGTTTTGTGAAGGATAGGTGGTGCCTAACGAATCTTATTGAGTTTTTTGACAAAGTGACCAAACAGGTAGATGAGAGTAAACCGGTTGATGTGGTGTATATGGATTTCAGCAAGGCGTTTGATAATGTTCCCCACAGTAGGCTGTTTGTATACTCCCCACAGTATACAAAATGCGGAGGAATGGGATTATGGGAGATATAGCAGTTTGGATCAGAAATTGGCTTGCTGAAAGAAAACAGAGAGTTGTAGTTGATGGAGCATGTTCATTTTGGTGTCCAGTTATTAGCGGTGTACCGCAAGAGTCGGTGTTGGGTCCACTGCTGTTTGTCATTTTTATAAATGACCTGGATGAGGGCTTAGAAGGGTGGGGCTTAGAAGGGTGGGTTAGTAAATTTGCGGACAACACTAAGGTCGGTGGAGTTGTGGATAGTGACAAAGGATGTAGTAGGTTGCAGAGAGACATAGATAGGATGCAGAGCTGGGCTGAGAGGTGGCAAATGGAGTTTAATGTGGACAAGTGTGAGGTGATACACTTTGGACGGAGTAATCGGAATGCAAAGTACTGGGCTAATGGTAGGATTCTTGGGAGTGCAGATGAGCAGAGAGATCTCGGTGTCCACGTACACAGATCCCTGAAAGTTGCCACCCAGATTGACAGGGTTGTTAAGAAGGCATACAGTGTTTTGGCCTTTGTTAATAGAGGGATTGAGTTCCCAGAACCAGGAGGTTATGCTGCAGCTGTACAAAGCTTTGGCCACACTTGGAGTATTGTGTATAGTTCTGGTCAAAGCATTATAAGAAGAATGTGGAAGCTTTGTAAAGGATTCAGAGGAGATTTACTAGGATGTTACCTGGTATGGAAGGAATGTCTTACGACGGAAGGCTGAGGGCCTTGAGGCTGTTCTCGTTAGAGAGAAGAAGGTTGAGAGGTGACTTAATAGAGACATACAAGATAATCAGAGGGTTAGATAGGGTGGACAGGGAGAGCCTTTTTCCAAGTCTGGGGACGGCAAACACGAGGGGACACAACTTCAAAGTAACGGGAGATAGGTATAAGACAGATGTCAGAGGTAGTTTCTTTACTCAGAGAGTAGTAAGGGTATGGAATGCTTTGCCTGCAACGGTAGTAAATTCGCCAAGTTTAAGTGCATTTCAGTCGTCATTGGACAGGCATATGGACATACATGGAATAGTGTAGGTGAGATGGGCCGCAGATTAGTATGACAGGGCGGTGCAACATCGAGGGCTGAAGGGCCTGTACTGTGCTGTAATGTTCTATGTTCTAAGTGCACCCAACTCCAGCTCCTCAAAAACCGTGTTAGGGAACTGGAGCTGGAGTTGATGAATATTGGATCATTCGGAAGGCAGAGGGGTTATTGAGCAGAGTTACAGGGAGGAAGTCACGCCTTAGGTGCAAGAAAGAGGCAGATGGATTAAAGTCAGGGGACGGAAAGGCGAACTGGGCTAGCAGTGCAGGGAACCCCTGTGGCTGTTCCCCTCAACAACAAGTATTATTTTGGATAATGCTGGGGAGGTTGACTTATCAGGGATAAGCCATGGGATACAGAACTCTGGCACATTGTCTATTCCTGTTACTCAGAAGGGAAGGGGGGAGATGAACAGAGCATTAATCATTGGGGACTCCATAGTTAGGGAGACAGATAGGAGGTTCTGTGGGGATGAGAGAGACTCACGGTTGGTGTGTTGCCTCCCAGGTGCCAGGGTTCATGATGTCTCTGATCATGTTTTCAGGATCCTTGGGGAGGGGGAGCAGCCCCAAGTCGTGGTCCACATAGGCACTAACGACATAGGTAGGAAGAGAGGTCGGGATTTAAGGCAGAAATTCAGGGAGTTAGGATGGAAGCTTAGAGCTAGAACAAACAGAGTTATTATCTCTGGTTTGTTGCCCATGCCACGTGCTAGCGAGGTCAGGAATGGATAAAGAGGGGAGTTGAACACGTGGCTACAAGGATGGTGCAGGAGGGAGGGTTTTGGATACCTGGATAACTGGGGCTCATTCTGGGGTAGGTGGGACCTCTACAAACAGGATGGTCTTCACCTGAACCAGAGGGGTACCACTATCCTGGGGGTGGGGATATTTTCTAATGTTCCTCGGGTGGGTTTAAACTAATTCAGCAGGGTGATGGGATCCTAAATTGTAGTTCCAGTGTCCAGGAGTGCGAGAGTAGTGAAGTCAGAAATGAAGTTTCAAGGTCGCAAGAGTTCACCGGCAAGCAGGAAGGTGGTTTGAAGTGCATCTACTTTAACACCAAGAGCATCCGGAATAAGGTGGGTGAACTTGCAGCATGGGTTGGTACCTGGGACTTCAATGTTGTGGCCACTTCGAAGACATGGATAGAACAGGGACAGGAATGGTTGTTGCAGGTTCTGGGCTTAAGATGTTTCAGTAAGAACAGAGAATATGGTAAAAGTGGGGAGGAGTGGCATTGTCAGTCAAGGACAGTATTACGGTAGCAGTTTGAGGACTCATCTACTGAGGTAGTATGGGATGAGATTAGAAACTTGAAAGGAGAGGTCACCCTGTGGGAGTTTTCTATAGGTCTCCGGGTAGTTCCAGAGATATAGAGGAAAGGATAGCAAAGATGATTCAGGATAGGAGCGAGAGTAACAGGGTAGTTGTTATGGGGGTCTTAAGTTTCCAAATATTGACTGGAACTATGATAGTTCAAGTACTTTAGATGGGTTAGTTTTTTGTCCAATGTGTGCAGGATGGTTTCCCGACACAATATGTGGACAAGTCAACAAGGGGTGAGGCCACATTGGATTTGGTACTGGGTAATGAATCTGGCCAGGTGTTAGATTTGGAGGTAGGTGAGCACTTTTCGGATATGTTTACCTTAGCGATGGAAAGGGATAGGTATATGCCGCAGAGCAAGAGTTATTGCTGAGGGAAAGGCAATTGTGATGCGATTAGGCAAGATTTAAGATGCATAAGATGGGGAAGGAAACTGCAGGGGATGGGCACAATTGAAACATGGAGCTTATTCAAGGAACAGCTACTAGGTGTCCTTAATAAGTATGTACCTGTCAGGCAGGGAAGTGTTGGAGCAAGAGAGCTGTGGTTTACTAAAGAAGTTGAATCTCTTGTCAAGAGGAAGAAGAAGGCTTATGCTAGGATGATTTGGAGATGCCAGTGTTGGACTGGGGTATACAAAATTAAAAATCACACAACACCAGGTTATAGTCCAACAGGTTTAATTGGAAGCACACTAGCTTTCGGAGCGTCGCTCCTTCATCAGGTAGTGGAGGGGTCAATCCTAACATACAGAATTTATAGCAAAAGTTTACAGTGTGATGTAACTGAAATTATACATTGAAAAATTGATTGCCTGTTAAGTCTTTCATCTTTTAGAATATCATGATAGTTTCACTTCATGTGTAAATCACAAAACCTTTTTTTTAAAAAGTTTCATTCTCGGGTTAGCTGTTAACAATGGTGAGAGCTAGACAATATGTTGAAGGTGTTAGCCCCCTGTGTTCTCTGTCTATGCCATGATGTTTAGATTGACTCTAATCTAAAAAGTGAGATAACGGAGTTCTATATGAATGCATGCAGTTTTTGAGCAAAGTACAGTGTAACCCTGAAAGTACAAATTCACCACACAAAATATAGGTGTGCATGTGGGTCTTTGTCTGTGTGTGTGTCTGCTTGGGTTGGGGGTTGTGAGTGTGAGAAAACGTATGTGTGTGTGTAGTGAGTGCAGAGTGTCTTAAGTCTGTGAGGGGGTGCATGTGTGAGTGTGGAAGTGTGTGTGTTTGTAAGGGTGTGTGTGGGTGTCTGTGTGCGTGTCTGTGTATGTCTGTGTCTGTGAGCATGTGTGTATAGGAGTGATGTGTGTGCGTGAGAGTGTGTGTGTATAATGCAATGGTGGTCACCTGTAATGTGACATGAACCCAAGGTCCCGGTTGAGGCCCTCCCTATGGGTACCGATCTTAGCTATAAGTCTGTGCTCGGCCACTTTTCTCTGCACCTGTCCCAAAGTCCGCCTTGGAGGATGGTCACCTGAAGGTCTGATGTCGAATGTCCTGGATCACTGCAGTGTTCCCCAACTGGGAGGGAACCCTCCTGTCTATTGATTGTTGTGCGGTGCCCATTCATCCATTGTCGTAGCCTTTGCTCGGTTTCCCCAATGTACCATGCCTCCGGGCATCCCTGTCTGCAACGTATAAGATAGACAATGTTGACTGAGTCACATGAGTACCTGCCATGTACAAGGTGGGAGGTGTCCCCACGCGTAATGGTGGTATCTTTGTCCACACTCTGACACATCTTGCAGCGCCTACCATGACAGGGTTGTATGGAGTTGTCCTGAGAGCCGGGCAGCTTGCTACGAACAACAATCTGTTTGAGGTTTGGCGGTTGTTTAAAGGCAAGTATTGGAGGTGTGGGGAAGGTCTTGGCGAGGTGCTCATCCTCATTGATAATGTGTTGCAGGCTGTGAAGAACATGGCGTAGTTTTTCAGCTCCTGGGAAATACTGAACAATGAAGGGTACCCTGTCGGTTGCAGCACGGGTCTGTCTCCTGAGGAGGTCATTACGGTTCCTTGCTGTGGCACGTCGGAACTGGCGGTCAATGAGTTGAGCAGTGTACCCTGTTCTTGTGAGGGCATCCCTGAGTACTTCCAGGTGTCCGTCATGTTTCTCCTCATCTGAGCAGATCCAGTGTATGCATGGGGCTTGTCCATAGGGATGGCTGTTTTAATATGTTTTGGGTGGAAGCTGGAGAAGTGTAGCATTGTGAGGTTGTCTGTGGGGTTGCGGTAGAGTATGGTGCTGAGGTGTTCATCCTTGGTGGAGATGCATGTGTCCAAGAATGAGACAGATAGTCGAGAGTAGTCCATGCTGAGTTTGATGGTGGGATGGAACTTGTTGATGACACTGTGTAGTTTTATCAGTGACTCCTCACCATGGGTCCAGAGGAAGAAAATGTCGTCAATGTACCTGGTGTACAATGTTGGTTGGAGATCCTGCATAGAGAAGAAGTCTTGTTCGAAACTGTGCATAAAAATGTTGGCATATTGGGGTGCAAATTTGGTCCCCATGGCTGTTCCATGTGTCTGGATGAAGAACTGGTTGTCAAAGGTGAAGACGTTATGATCGAGGATAAAGTGGATGAGTTGTAGGATGGTGTTTGGAGATTGGCAGTTGTTGGTGTTGAGTACTGAGGCTGTTGCCGCGATGCCATCATTGTGGGGGATGCTGGTGTAGAGTGCGGAAACATCCATTGTGACGAGGAATGTTCCCGGTTCGACTGGTCCGTGGGTGCTGAGTTTCTGTAAGAAATCCGTGGTGTTGCGACAGAAGCTGGGGCTCCCCTGTACAACAGGTTTCAAGATGCCTTCCACATAGCCGGAGAGATTCTCACATAGGGTCCCATTTCCCGTCACGATGGGATGTCCTGGTGTGTTGGCTTTGTGTACCTTTGCTTGGCAGTAGAAGTCGCCTACACAAGAAGTACGTGGGATGAGGGCGTGAAGGGAACACTCAAGGACTGGATCCAAAGTTCTGATTGGTGTGTTTAATTCATGGGTGTGTTCTTTGGTCGGATCAGCTGGCAGTTGCCTGTAGTGTGTTGCCTGTTGCCTGTACAAAACTCTGGTGCAGCTGTACTTGAAGCAAAGCATACAGTTCTGGTTACCACATTATAGGAAGGATGTGGAAGCTTTGGAAAGGGTTCAGAGGAGATTTACTAGGATGTGCCTGGTATGGAGGGAAGGTCTTATGAGGAAAGGCTGAGGGACTTGAGGCTGTTTTCATTGAAAGATAAAGGTTGAGAGGTGACTTAATTGAGACATATAAGATAATCAGAGGGTTAGATCGGGTAGACAGTGAGAGCCTTTTTCCTGGGATGGTAATGGCTAGCACAATGGACATAGCTTTAAATTGAGGGGTGATAGATATAAGACAGAGGTCAGAGGTAGTTTCTTTACTCAGAGAGTAGTTGGGGCATGGAACGTACTGCCTGCAACAGTATAGACTTGCTAACTTTAAGGACATTTAAAAGGTCATTGGATAAACGTACTGATGAAAATTGAATAGTGTAGGCATTCAGGTTGGTTCTTCAGATTGGTTCCACAGGTCGATGCAACAGTGAGGGCCGAAGGGCCTGTACTGCGCTGTAATGTCCTATGTTCTATATGGAAGCAGGCCATTCGGCCCTCGATGCCTGAGCTGATCCAAATGTACTGTCTAAACCTGTCGGTCAATTTCGAAGCATCTGTAGCCCTCTGCTCCCCATCTACTCATGCATCTGTCCAGATGCATCTTAAATTAATCTACCGTGCCTGCCTCTACCACCTCTGCTGGCAATGCGTTCCAAATGGTCACCACCCTCTGTGTGAAGTACTAACCGTGTGTAACCCCCTTAAACTTTCCACCTCTCACCATGAAAGTGTGACTTATCGTTATTGAATCCTTCACCCTGGGGAAAAAGCTTGTCTGTATCCACCCTGTCTATACCCTTCATGATTTTGTAAATCTCAATCAGGTCCCCCCTCAATCTCCCTTTTTCTAATGAAAACAAACCTAATCTACTCAACCTGTCTTCATAGCTAGCACCTTCCATATCAGGCAACATCCTCGTAAATCTTCTCTGCACCCTTTCCAAAGCATCCACATTGGTAATGTGGCGACCAGAACTGTACACAGTATTCTAAATGCGGCCAAACCAATGTCTTGTACAATTTTAACATGACTTGCCAGCTCTTATACTCAATACCCCATCCAATGAAGGCAAGCGTACTATATGCCTTCTTGATCACTCTATCCACCTGTGCAGCAACCTTCAGGGTACAATGGACTTGCACTCCCAGATCTCTCTGCCCATCAACTTTTCCCAATGCTCTTCCATTCATTGTACAATACTCTCTAGAATTAGTCTTGTCTAAATGCATCACCTCACATTTGTCTGGATTGAAATCCATCTGCCACTTTTCCGCCCAACTCTCCAGTCTATCTATATCCTCCTGTATTCTCTGACAGTCCCTTATGCTTTCTGCTACTCCACCAATCTTCGTGTCATCTGCAAACTTGCTGATCATACCAACAGTGCCCTCTTCCAGATCATTTATGTATATTACAAACAACAGTGGCCCCAACACTGACCCCTGTGGAACACGACTGGGCATCTTTCTCCATTTCGAGAAACTCCCTTCAACTATTACTCTCTGTCTCCTGTTGCTCAACCAGTTCTTTATCCACTTAGCTAGAACACCCTGCACACCATGTGACTTCACCTTCTCCATGAGTCTACAATGGGGAACCTTATCAAACACCTTATTAAAGTCCATGTATATGACATCAACAGCCCCTTCCTTCATCTATCAACTTGATCACTTCCTCAAAGAACTCTATTAAGTTGGTAAGGCACGATCTCCCCTGCACAAAACCATGTTGCCTATCACTGATAAGCCTATTCCTTTCTAGATATAAATAGACCCCATCCCTTAGTACTGTCTCCAGCAAATTTCCCACCACCGACGTCAGGATCAAGTCCACATTGATCCTCTGAAGAGCACCCCACCCGGACTCAACCCCATACTCTATCCCTGAAACCCTGTATTTCCCATGATTAATCCATTAACCCACAAATCCCTAGATACTACGGACAATTTAGCATGTACAAGTCCTGTCCTGGTTTGTCTTACCAAAATGCAACACTGAGATATTTGTATCATCGATAGTTACAGGTGAGTTGCTGGAAGACTGGAGGTTGGCAAACATGATGCTACTGTTTAACAAGGGTGGTAAGGACAAGCCAGGGAACTATAGCCCAGTGAGCCTGACCTCAGTGGTGGGCAAATTGTTGGAGGGAATCCTGAGGGACAGGATGTACATGTATTTGGAAAGACAAGGACTGATTAGGGATAGTCAACATGGCTTTGTGCGTGGGAAATCATGTCTCTCAAACTTGATTGAGTTTTTTGAAGAAGTAACAAAGAGGATTGATGAGGGCAGACAGTAGATGTGGTCTATATGGACTTCAGTAAGGCGTTCGACAAGATTCCCCATGGGAGACTGATTAGCAAGGTTAGATCTCATGGAATACAGGGAGAACTAGCCATTTGGATACAGAACTGGCTCAAAGGTAGAAGACAGAGGGTGGTGGTGGAGGGTTGCTTTTCATACTGGAGGCCTGTGACCAGTGGAGTGCCACAAGGATCAGTGCTGGGTCCTCTACTTTTTGACATTTACATAAATGATTTGGATACGAGCATAAGAGGTAGAGTTAGTAAGTTTGCAGATGACACCAAAATTGGAGGTATAGTGGACAGCAAAGAGCATTACCTCAGATTACAACAGGATCTTGATCAGATGGGCCAATGGGCTGAGAGGTGGCAGATGGAGTTTAATTCAGATAAATGCGAGGTGCTGCACTTTGGGAAAGCAAATGTTAGCAGGACTTATACACTTAATGGCAAGGACCTAGACAGTGTTGCTGAACAAAGAGACCTTGGAGTGCAGGTTCATAGCTCCTTGAAAGTGGAGTCACAGGTAGATAGGATAGTGAAGAAGGCGTTTGGTATGCTTTCCTTTATTGGTCAGAGTATTGAGTACAGGAGTTGGGAAGTCATGTTGCGGCTGTACAGGACATTGGTTAGGCCACTGCTGGAATATTACATGCAATTCTGGTCTCCTTCCTCTCGGAAAGATGTTGTGAAACTTGAAAGGGTTCAGGAAAGATTTACAAGGATGTTGCCAGGGTTGGAGGATTTGAGCTATAGGGAGAGGCTGAACAGGCTGGGGCTGTTTTCCCTGGAGCGCGGAGGCTGAAGGGTGACCTTATAGAGGTTTACAAAATTATGAGGGGTCTAGATAGGATAAATAGACAAAGTCTTTTCCCTGGTGTCGGGGAGTCCAGAACTAGAGGGCATCGGTTTAGGGTGAGACCTAAGGGGCAACGTTTTCACGCAGAGGGTGGTACGTGTATGGAATGAGCTGCCAGAGGAAGTGGTGGAGGCTGGTACAATTGCAACATTTAAGAGGCATCTGGATGGGTATATGAATAGGAAAGGTTTGGAGGGATATGGTCCGGGTGCTGGCAGTTGGGACTCGATTGGGTTGGGATATCTAGTCGGCATGGACAGGTTGGACCGAAGGGTCTGTTTCCATGCTGCACATCTCTGTGACTCTATGACCTCATATTTATCTAAATTATACTCTATCTGCCACTCCTCCCCATTGGCTCAGCTGAATAAGTTCCCGTTGTAATCTTAGATAAGCTTCTTCACTGTCCACTACACGACCAATTTCGGTATCATCCACATACTTACTAACCATGCCGCCTATATTTTCATCTGAATCCCATCTGAATCAATGACAAACAGCAGTGGACCCAGCACCAATCCTTATCGTACATTCTTGGTCATAGCCCTCCAATCCAAACAACAACTGTCTACTACTACCCTCTGTCTCCTACCCTAAAGCCAATTTTGTATTCTCTTGTCAAAGAAACAAACATCATGTCCCTTAGAGATCCTTTGCCAATGAATTTAACCTTGGTTATTGACTTATCAAAAAGAAATCTTTTCCTCTACCTACATCAAAATGGTCTGTTGTGGGTTGACCGACAATGATATTAGAGAGGAATTTCCAGAATTTTGACCCAGCAACAATGAAGGAACAGTTTTAAATTTCTAAGTCAGGATGGTGAATGGCTTGGAGGTGCTCCCATGTATCTGCTGCACTTACCCTTCTGGATGGAAGTGGTCATGGGTTTGCAAGGTGCTGTCTCAGGATCTTTGGTGAATTTCCTTTCCATTGGCAGTTCCCTCAGTCCTATTCCAAACCTCCCCTGTGATAATCAGCCCTTTTGCTATCTCTTCTGATATTTCTGCTCTTCCTCCAATCATAAAACCAAATGACCATTTGATACAGGAGCAAAATTCGGCCATTCAACCCACTGAGTCTGCTCCACTATTTGATCATAGCTGGTATGTTTCTCATCACCACTCTCCTGCCTTTTCCCTGTAAATCTTAGCTCCCTTACTGATCAAGAACATAACTATCTTTGTTTTAAATACAGTCAATGAATTGGTCTCCAGAGCCTTCTGCAGCAGGGCGTTCCACAGATTATCCTCTGGCTGAAGAAATTCCTCCTCATCTCAGTTCTAAAAGATCATCCTTCACTCAGAGACTGTGCCCAAGAGTCTTAGTCTCTAGAATTTCTTGAAACATCTTCTCCACGGACAATTAACTTCAGGCAATAATATTGGCCCTGCCAGTGATGTCCACAGCCCAAGAATGAATTTTAAAAAAACATGGGAGCAGGTCATTGAGCCCATTGAGTCTGCTCCACCGTTTAATGAGATCATGGATGTTCTGATAATCTTCCAGTTCACTTTCATGCCTTTTCCCTGTAATCCTTGAATCCCTTACCTTCTGAAGACCTGTCTGTCTCAGCTTTGAATATATTTAATGACCTCAACAGCCCTCGATGAACAGGAATTCCAGAGATTTACAACCCACTGATATATGGAATTCCTCCTCATCTCTGTTTTATATTTTTCAATCCCTTATTCTGAGATTATGCCCTCTGGTCTTAGACTCTACCTTGAGGGGAAAGCTTTCTGCATCTATACTATAAAGTCCTCTCAGAGTCTTGCATATTTCAATAAATTCATCTTGCATTCTTCTAAATCTCAACAAATAACTTCCTTGTAATTTAGAGTGGAGGCAGCATAAATTAAGGGTTAATTTATGGAGAAAAATATCATCGATAGCATCGTGATGTGTGAATTGGATTATTTAATACTGCACAGTTTTATTTATTAAAGTTTGCATTTATGTATCTCAAAACATTTCACATACTGTTAATTACTTCTGGTGCAGTGATTGTTAGAGACAAATATGCAACCATTTTGCATATTTTAGGATTTTGCAGACTTACACAAGTGTAATACATAGACAATATAATTTTATTAGCAATAAAATAAACAATCATTCAATTACAACTTAAGTGTAATAATGATTTCTCAAGCAACTAATGAGTCACTTAATTGTTATAATCCATGTTCAGAGACCTATGGATTGAACACAATAGCACAAAATTACTAAATATCAACGGAGACAATCTTTATTTGCTCACAAGGTACTCTGGGGAGAACAATATGTAGCCTCAACCAATCAACAGGGCTAAATAAATAGTTAGAAATTTTGGTATGGACAAATGCGGTTCAGGACACTGTGTGAATTCAAGTTTTTTCAAAAAGTCATGAGACATTTAACAATCATCTGAGAGCATAGACAGGATTTAATATCAAATCTAAAACACAACCCCACATTCCAGACAAAACTCTTTATGACTGCACACAATAAAAACTCAGTGCTTAGTCTTAAAATGCAGTTTAAACCAAGAATCATCTGACTCAAATGCAAGTTATAGAACATAGAATTAGAACATAGAACATAGAAGAATACAGCGCTGTACAGGCCTTTTGGCCCTCGATGTTGCGCCGATCCAAGCCCACCTAACCTATACTAACCCACTATCCTCCATATACCTATCCAATGCCCGCTTAAATGCCCATAAAGAGGGAGAGTCCACCACTGCTACTGGCAGGGCATTCCATGAACTTACGACTCGCTGAGTGAAGAACCTACCCCTAACTTCAGTCCTATATCTACCCCCCCTTAATTTAAAGCTATGCCCCCTTGTAATACCCGACTCCATACGCGGGAAAAGATTCACACTGTCAACCCTATCTAACCCCCTAATCATCTTGTACACCTCAATCAAGTCACCCCTAAACCTTCTTTTCTCTAATGAAAACAGCCCTAAGTGTCTCAGTCTTTCCTCATACGATCTTCCTTCCATACCAGGCAACATCCTGGTAAACCTCCTCTGCACCCGTTCCAGTGCCTCCACATCCTTCCTATAGTATGGCGACCAAAACTGCACACAATATTCCAGATGCGGCCGCACCAGAGTCTTATACAACTGCATCATGACCTCAGGACTCCGGAACTCAATTCCTCTACCAATAAAAGCCAGTACGCCATATGCCTTCCTCACCGCACTATTTACCTGGGTGGCAACTTTCAGAGATCTGTGTACATGGACACCAAGATCCCTCTGCTCATCCACACTACCAAGTATCCGACCATTAGCCCAGTACCCCATCTTTTTGTTATTCTTACCAAAGTGAATCACCTCACACTTAGCTACATTGAATTCCATTTGCCACCTTTCTGCCCAGCTCTGCAGCTTCTCTATATCCTGCTGTAATCTGCCACATCCTTCCTCACTGTCTACAACTCCTCCGACTTTCGTATCATCCGCAAACTTGCTCACCCAACCTTCTAACCCCTCTTCCAGGTCATTTATAAAAATGACAAACAGCAATGGTCCCAAAACAGATCCTTGCGGAACACCGCTAGTGATGGCACTCCATGAAGAAACTTTGCCATCAACTACTACCCTCTGTCTTCTTCCATCCAGCCAATTCCTAATCCAAACCTCCAACTCACCCTCAATGCCATATCTCTGTATTTTCTGCAGTAGCCTACCATGGGGAACCTTATCAAACGCCTTACTAAAATCCATATATACCACATCTACCGCTTTCCCCTCATCAACCTCCTTCGTCACCTTTTCAAAGAATTCAATAAGGTTTGTGAGGCACGACCTGCCCTTCACAAAACCATGCTGACTATCCTTGATCACATTATTCCTATCCAGCTGTGCATAAATCCTATCCCTTACAATTCTCTCTAAGACTTTGCCCACAACAGAAGTGAGACTCACTGGCCTATAGTTACTAGGGTTATCCCTACTCCCCTTTTTGAACAAGGGAACCACATTTGCTATCCTCCAGTCTTCTGGCACTACTCCTGTAGACAAAGAGGACATAAAAATCAAGGCCAATGGCTCTGCAATCTCCTCCCTTGCTTCCCAGAGAATCCTAGGATAAATGCCATCAGGCCCAGGGGACTTATCTATTTTCACCTTTTCCAGGATTTCCAACACCTCTTCTCTACATACCTCAAAGCCATCCATTCTACTTATTTGTGACTCAGTATTCACATCGACGACAATGCCCTGTTCCTGAGTAAATACTGAAGAAAAGTATTCATTCAGTGTCTCCCAATCTCTTCCGCCTCCACACGCAACTTCCCACTACTATCCTTGACTGGACCTATTCCTACCCTAGTCATTCTTTTATTCCTAACATACCTATAGAAAGCCTTAGGGTTTTCCCTAATCCTACCGACTAAGGACCTTTCATGTCCCCTCCTTGCTGCTCTTAGCTCTCTCTTCAGGTCCTTCCTGGCTACCCTATAACTCTCAATCGCCCCAATTGAACCTTCACGTCTCACCTTGAGATAGGCCGCCCTCTTCCATTTAACAAGGGATTCCAATTCCTTATTAAACCACGGCTCCCTCGCACGACCCTTTCCTCCCTGCCTGACAGGTACATAATTATCAAGGACAGTCAATAGTTGCTCCTTGAACAAGCTCCACATATCATTTACACTCTTGCCTTGGAGTCTACTTTTCCAAGCCACACATCCTAAGTCATGCCTCACCGCATCATAATCTCCCTGACCCCAGCTATAACTCTTGCCCTGTAGTACACACTTATCCCTCTCCATCACGAGAGTAAAAATCACCGAATTATGGTCACTATCCCCAAAGTGCTCACCTACCTCTAATTCTAACACCTGGCCTGGTTCATTACCCAGAACCAAATCCAGTATGGCCTCACCTCTTGTTGGCCTGTCTACATATTGTGTCAGGAAACTCTCCTGCACACATTGAACAAACACTGACCCATCTAATGAACTTGAGCTATAGCTTTCCCAATCAATATCAGGAAAGTTAAAGTCCTCCATAACAACCACCCTATTACTGTCACTCAACTCCTTAATCACCTTCCCTATCCTTTCTTCAATGATTCTAGGACTATTAGGAGGCCTGTAAAAGACTCCTAACAGGGTGACCTCACCTTTCCTATTCCTAACCTCAGCCCAAACTACCTCAGATGGCAAGTCCTCATCCATCGTCCTTTCCACCACTGTAATACTATCTTTGACAAGCAATGCCACACCTCCCCCTCTTTTACCCCCACCTCTGACCCTACTAAAACATTTAAATCCTGGAACCTGCAACAGCCAATCCTGTCCCTGTTCTAGCCATGTCTCCGTAATAGCCACAACATCGAAGTCCCAGGTACCAACCCACGCTGCAAGTTCACCTACCTTATTTCGTATACTTCTTGCATTGAAGTATACACACTTCAAGCCACTTTCCTGTTTACAGGCACCCTCCTTTGAAATTGATGCCATGTTCCTAACCTCCCTACACTCCAGGCCCTGCACCCTGAAGCTACAATCTGGGTTCCCATGCCCCTGCAGAGTTAGTTTAAACCCCCCCCAAGAGCACTAGCAAACCTCCCCCCAAGGATACTGGTGCCCCTCAGGTTCAGGTGTAGACCATCCTGTTTATAGAGGTCCCACCGTCCCCAGAAAGAACCCCAGTTATCCAAAAACCGGAATCCCTCCCTCCTGCACCATCCCTGTAGCCACAAAGTTAATAATTTGTAGTTTCAACTGTCAAGAATTTGGTAGCAGAATGTATGTGAAAGAGATTTAAACATTCTTGTGATCCTAAAACAATTAATTCTTTAGCTCTCTCTTCCATTGTAAAAGTGACAGACAATACAATCCTACAATGGCTCCAGAACCTACATATGAGGAATCTGAGAATGGTATGTCGCCTCCCGGGTGCCAGGGTCAGGGATGTCTCGGATCAAGTCTACAGGATTCTTAAGGGGGAGGGTGAGCAACCAGAACTCGTGGCACACATCGGTACCAATGACATAGGTAGGGAAAGGGATGAGGACCTGTAAAGTGAATATAGGGAGTTAGGTTGGAAACCAAAAGGCAGGATGAGCAGAGTTGTACTCTCAGGAATGCTATCAGCACCATGGGCTAGTGAGGCTAGGAACAGAGAGAGAGTGCACCTGAACACGTGGCTGCAGGGCTGGTGTAGGAGGAAGGGCTTCACATATGTGGATCATTGGGATACCTTCTCGGGAAGGTGGGACCTGTATAAGCAGGACAAGTTGCACCTGAACTCGAGGGGTACCAATATCCTTCGTAGGAGGTTTGCTAGAGTTCTTCAGGAGGGTTTAAATTAGTTTGGGAGGGGGATAGGAACTGGAGCTACAGATCAGAGGATGGGGTAGCTGGTGAACAGGTGTGCAAAGAGTGTATGAGGAAAGATAGATAATTGATAGGGCAAAGTTGCAGTCAGTATGATGGATTGAAGTGAGTCTATTTTAATGCAGGAAGTGTCAGACATAAGGGTGATGAACTTAGACCATGGATCAATGCTTGGAGCTATGATGTTGTGGCCATTACGGAGACTTGAATATCATAGGGGCAGGAATGGTTGTTGGATGTTCCAGGGTTTAGATGTTTCAAAAGGAATAGGGAGGGAGGTAAAAGAAGTGGAGCAATGGCATTGCTAATCAGGGATAATATGTAGAAAGGTCGTTGAGGAGGGTTTGTCTATTGAGTCATTATGTGTAGAAGTCAAAAACAGAGAAGAAGCAGTCACTTTATAGGGAGTTTTCTATAGACTCCCCAATAGCAACAGAAACACAGCGGGACAGATTAGGAGACAGATTTTAGAATGGTGCAGGAATAACAGGGTTGTTTTCATGGGTGACTTCAACTTTCCTAATTTGATTGGAAACTCCTTAGTGCAAATAGTTTGGATGGAACAGGTTTTGACAGCTGTGTCCAGGAACGATTCCTGACTTAATATGTAGATAGACCAACTCGAGGGTGGCCATGTTGGATTTGGTGCTTGGCAACGAACCAGGTCAGATTTCAGATCTCCCGGTGGGAGAGCATTTCGGTGATAGTCATCACAACTCCTTGACCTTTACTATAGTTATGGAGAGAGACAGAAGCGTAAGGGAAGTATTTGATTGGGGGTGGGGGAATTACAATGTTATTAAGTAGGAACTGTGGAGCATAAATTGGGAGCAGATGTTTTCAGGGAAATGCACAACAGAAATGTGGAAGTTGTTTAGGGAACACTTTCTGCGAGTGCTGGATAGGTTTGTCCCACTGAGGTAAAGAAGGGATGGTAGGGTGAAGGAACCTTGGATGACAAGAGGTGTGGAACATCTAGTCAAGAAGAAGAAGGAAGCTTACTTAAGGTTGAGGAACCAAGTATCAGATAAGGGCTCTAGAGGGCTATAAGGTAGCCAGAAGGAACTGAAGAATGGACTTAGGAGAGCTAGAAGGGGGCATGAAAAAGCTTTGGTTGATAGGATTAAGGAAGACCCCCAAGGCATTCTACACTTATGTGAGGAGTAAGAAGATGGGCAGAGTGAGGGTAGAGCCAATTAGGTATAGTTGAAGGAACTTTTGCCTGGAGTCAGGGAAGTAGCGGAGGTCTTTAATGGACAGTGTGAAACAGGCTAATATGCTTAAACAGGTTGATGTCAAGAAGAAGGATGTGCTGGAAATTTTGAAAGATGTAAAGATAGATCAGCCACCTGAGCCTGTTTTTCCAGCAACACATTTTCAGCTCTGATCTCCAGCATCTGCAGTCCTCACTTTCTCCTCCAGTTAGGATATACTCAAGGTTACTATGGGAAGTGAGGGAAGACATTGCTGCATCTTTGGAAATGATTTTTGCATCCTTACTGTCCACTGGAATAGTACGATGATTGGACAGTGGCAAGAAGGGAATAGGGATAACCCTGGGAATTACAGACCAGTCAGTCTTAGTCTGTGGTGTGCAAATTTTTGGAGAGGATTCTGAGAGTCAGAATTTATGATTATTTGGAAAAGCATAACTTGATTCGATTAGTCAGCATTACTTTGTGAGAGGCAGGTCATGCCTCACAAGTCTTATTGAATTCTTTGTGGATGTGACAATACACATTGATGAAGGTAGTGTAGTGAATGAGGTGTACATGGATTTTAGCAAGGTATTTGATAGGATGCCCCATTGTAGGCTGATATAGAAAATAAGGAGGCATGGGATACGGGGAAATTTGGCTGTCTAGATACAGAATTGACTGGCCCGTATAACACAGAGGATGGTAGTAGATCAAAAATATTCAGCTTGGTGTTCATTGACCAGTGGTGTTCCACAGGGATCTGTTATGGAACCTCTGCTCTTTGTGATTTTTATAAATGACTTGGATGAGGAAGTGGAAGGGTGGGTTAGTAAGTTTGCCGATGACACTAAGGTTGGTGGAAATGTGGATAGTGTGGTAGGCTGTTGTAAGTTGCAATGGGACTTTAGGAGAAAGTGAGGACTGCAGATGCTGGAGATCAGAGCTGAAAATGTGTTGCTGGAAAAGTGCAGCAGGTCAGGCAGCATCCAAGGAGCAGGAGAATCGACATTTTGGGCATGAGCCCTTCTTCAGGAATGAGGAAAGTGTGCCAAGCAGGCTAAGATAAAAGGTAGGGAGGAGGGATTTGGGGGAGGGGCGTTGGAAATGCGATAATTGGAAGGAGGTTAAGGTAAGGTGATAAGGTGAGGGTGATAGGCCGGAGTGGGGGTGGGGGCGGAGAGGTCAGGAAGAAGATTGCAGGTTAGGAAGGTGGTGCTGAGTTCAAGGGTTGGGACTGAGACAAGGTGGGGGGAGGGGAAATGAGGAAACTGGAGAAATCTGAGTTCATCCCTTGTGGTTAGAGGGTTCCTAGGCAGAGGATGAGGCACTCTTCCTCCAGCCGTCGTGTTGCTATGGTCTGGCGATGGAGGAGTCCAAGGACCTGCATGTCCTTGGTGGAGTGGGAGGGGGAGTTGAAGTATTGAGCCACGGGGTGGTTGGGTTGGTTGGTCCGGGTGTCCCAGAGGTGTTCTCTGAAACGTTCCGCAAGTAGGCGACCTGTCTCCCCAATATAGAGGAGGCCACATCGGGTGCAGCGGATGCAGTAAATGATGTGTGTGGCTCAGATTTCTCCAGTTTCCTCATTTCCCCTCCCCACACCTTGTCTCAGACCCAACCTTCGAACTCAGCACCACCTTCCTAACCTGCAATCTTCTTCCTGACCTCTCCGCCCCCACCCCCACTCCGGCCTATCACCCTCACCTTATCACCCTCACCTTAACTTCCTTCCACCTATCGCATTTCCAAAGCCCCTCCCCAAGTCCCTCCTCCCTACCTTTTATCTTAGCCTGCTTGGCACACTTTCCTCATTCCTGAAGAAGGGCTCATGCCCGAAACGTCGATTCTCCTGCTCCTTGGATGCTGCGTGACCTGCTGCGCTTTTCCAGCAACACATTTTCAGCTGCAATGGGACTTTAACAGGATGTAGAGCTGGGCTGATAAGTAGCAGATGGAGTTCAATCTGGAAAAATGTGAAGTACATAGAACATAGAACAGTACAGCACAGAACAGGCCCTTCAGCCCACGATGTTGTGCAGACCATTGATCCTCATGTATGCACCCTCAAATTTCTGTGACCATATGCAAGTCCAGCAGTCTCTTAAATGTCCCCAATGACCTTGCTTCCACAACTGCTGCTGGCAATGCATTCCATCCTCTCACAACTCTCTGTGTAAAGAACCTGCCTCTAACATCCCCTCTATACTTTCCTCCAACCAGCTTATGACTGGTTGGACCCCTCTTGTTAGCCATGAGCTGTCAACTATGACCCCTCATGTTAGCCATTTCTTGCCTGGGAAATAGTCTCTGGCTATCAACTCTATCTATGCCCCTCATTATCTTGTATACCTCAATGAGGTCCCCTCTCCTCCTCCTTTTCTCCAATGAAAAAATTCTGAGCTCAGTCAACCTCTCTTCATAAGATAAGCCCTCCAGTCCAGGCAGCATCCTGGTAAACCTCCTCTGAACCCTCTCCAAAGCATCCACATCTTTCCTATAATAGGGCGACCAGAACTGGACGCAGTATTCCAAGTGCGGTCTAACCAAAGTTTTATAGAGCTGCAACAAGATCTCACAACTATTAAACTCAACCCCCCTGTTAATGAAAGCCAACACACCGTATGCTTTCTTAACAACCCTGTCCACTTGGGTGGCCATTTTAAGAGATCTATGTACCTGCACACCAAGATCCCTCTGTTCCTCCACACTGCCAAGAATCCTATCCTTAATCCTGTACTCAGCTTTCAAATTCAACCTTCTAAAATGCATCACCTCGCACTTATCCAGGTTGCCACCTCTCAGCCCATCTCTGCATCCTGTCAATGTCCCGCTGCAGCCTACAACAGCCCTCTATACTGTCAACGACACCTCCAACCTTTGTGTCATCTGCAAACTTGCTGACCCATCCTTCAATCCCCTCATCCAAGTCATTAATAAAAATTACAAACAGTAGAGGCCCAAGGACAGAGCCCTGTGGAACACCACTCACCACTGACTTCCAGGCAGAATATTTTCCTTCTACTACCACTCGCTGTCTTCTGTTGGCCAGACAATTCTGTATCCAGACAGCTAAGTTCCCCTGTATCCCATTCCTCCTGACCTTCTGAATGAGCCTACCATGGTGATTCATTTTGGAAGGTAAAACTTGAATGCAGATTATAGGGTTAAAGGCAGGACTCTAGGCAATGTGGAGAAACAGAGGAATCTTGTGGTCCATATCCATAGGTCCCTCAAAGTTGCCACCCAAGTTGATAGGGTTGTTAAGAAGGCATATGGTGTGTTGGCTTTCATTAGCAGGGGGATTGAGTTTAAGAGCCATGAGGTTTTGCTGCAGCTCTATGAAGTCCTGGTGAGGCCACACTTGGAATATTGTGTTCAGTTCTCGTCACCTCATTATAGGAAGGATGTAGAAGCTTTAGAATGAGTGCAGAGGATATTTACCAGGACTGGAGGGCATATCTTATGTAGTAAGGTTGAGGGAGCTGGGGCTTTTCTCATTGGAGAGAAGAAGGATGAGAGGTGACTTGATTGAGGTGTACAAGATGATGAGAGACATAGATAGAGTGGATAGTGAGAGACATTTTCCCAGGGTGGAAATGTCTATCATGAAGGGGCATCATTTTAAAGTGATTGGAGGAAGTTTTAGGAGAGATGTCAGAGGTAGGTTCTTTACACAGAGTGGTGGGCACGTGGAATGCTCTGCCAGCATTGGTAGTAGAGTCAGAGACATTAGGGACTTTTAAGTGACTCTTGGATAGGCAAATGGATGATAGCAAAATGTAGGGTACGTAGGTTAGTTTGATCTTAGAGTAGGATAAAAGGTTGGCACAACAACGAGAGCCAAAGCACCTATACTGTGCTGTTTTGTTCTATGTTCCATGTTCCACGTTAACTGAACTTTTAAATAGAAGAGTGTTGTAGTGCCACCATAAAAAATTTTCAAACATTTTTTAAAAAAATCAATAGATGGAAATTTATGGATTGCAGTCTTGAGTCTGCTATATCCCATTCAATAATGTCTCTGTAAATATTGCTTGATCAGAAAATCAGCACTGTAGTATGAAACAGGTAACCAACTATATTTGAGTTACAGTACTTATCTAATTGCAATACATTAGAACTCTAAGTATCAGCAACATTTCCTGTCTCCCTCCAAAGATAATCAAGTAGAACTCCAGGATATTCATCCAGTGTTAGAACCCAGCTTATTTAATTATGACTATTTACTTTGCAAAGGTGATTTCTCTCCAGTTCCAGCAGCTCAAACTGTTATCCTGTTTCATTGAAAATGTAATCATCTATCTCTGTACCTATCCAGTAACATCTAATTGTGTTTTGAAGCCAAATAACATTTTCATGAGGCAGATTTTTAACAGATCTAATAACTCAAGACCTGACATGCATTAAGCACTGTGGGCCATCAACAGAAATTGTACTCCACACAATCTGTAATCTCATGGCCTGGCATATTCCCCCACTCAACCATTACCATCAAGCCAGGAGGTCAGCCCAGGTTCAATGGACATTGCAGAAGGCCATGGAGCAGCACTGGGCAAGCCTAAAAATAAAGTGTCAACCTGGAAAGCTATCAAATAAGATAATTTGCATGCCAAACAGCATAAGCAGCAAGTGACAGAGAGATCTAAGTGATCTTACACTCAATGGATCAGATCTAAGTCCTGCAGTCATAGAGTCATAGAGATGTACAGCATGGAAATAGACCCTTCAGTCCAACCCGTCCATGCCGACCAGATATCCCAACCCAATCTAGTCCCACCTGCCAGCACCCAGCCCATATCCTTCCAAACCCTTCCTATTCATATACTCATCCAAATGCCTTTTAAATGTTGCAATTGTACCAGCCTCCAACTCTTCCTCTGGCAGCTCATTCCACTCTCTGCGTGAAAAAGTTGCCCCTTAGGTCCCTTTTATATCTTTCCCCTCTCACCATAAACCTATGCCCTCTAGTTCTGGACTCCCTGACCCCAGGGAAAAGACTTGGTCTATTTATCCTATCCATGCCCCTTAACGAGGAGAATGCGGGTAAGTGGAGTTGAAATGCCCATCAGCCATGATTGAATGGCGGAGTGGACTCGATGGGCCGAATGGCCTTACTTCCACTCCTATGTCTTATGATCTTATGGTCTTATTATTTTGTAAACCTCTATAAGGTCACCTCTCAGCCTCTGATGCTCCAGGGAAAACAGCCCCAGCCCGTTCAGCCTCTCCCTATAGCTCAAATCCTCCAATCCTGGCAACATCCTTATAAATCTTTTCTGAACCCTTTCAAGTTTCACAACATCTTTCCGATAGGAAGGAGACCAGGATTGCATGCAATATTCCAACAGTGGCCCTGCCACATCCAGTCATGAACAGTGGTAGACAATTAAATAACTCACTGAAAGAGGAATCTCCAAAAATACCCCCATCCTCAATGATGAGGAAGCTCAACACACCTGTGCGAAAGATAAGGCGGTAAGCATTTGCGGCCAAATTCAGCAAAAAGTACTGACTGGATGATCCATTGCACCCTCCAATAAGAGAGAATCCAACAACCATCCCTTAATATTCAGTGGTGTTACCATCAAGTTTTTAACATTGACCAGCAGGTCAATTGGATCATCACATAAACACAGTGGTTACAAGGGCACATCAGGGCCTTGGAATACTGTGGTGAGTAACTCACCTCCGAACTCCTCCAAGACTGTCCACTACATACAAGTTAGCAGTCTGATAGAATACTCCCCAATTGCCTAAATGGGTGCAGCTCCAACAAACTCAAAAATCTTGACACCATCCATGACAAAGCAGCCTCACTTGATTCGCACCACTTCCACAAATATCCACCACCACCGATGCTTAGTATCAATAGGGTGCACTATCTACAAAACGTACTGCAGAAATGTATCGAAGATCCTCAGATGTCACCTTCTGTACCCATGGCCACTTCCATCTAGAAGGACAAGGACAGCAGATACATGGGAACAACACAACCTGCAAATTCTCTTTCAAGCCGCTCACTATCCTAACTTGGAAATATATTACTGTTCCTTCAGTGTCATTGAGTCAAAATCCTGGAATTTTGAGAACGTGGACAAGTGATGGCTTGATAGGATTTTCCTAACTTACCTTCCAAACATTAAGTCTGCTGGTGACAGTAATCCTGTATTGGAACATCAGAACAAGAGTAGGCCAATCATCCCCGCAAGCTTGTTCCACCATTTAATGATCATGGCTGCTCTGTGCTCATGGTCTTTTGGCCATATTGCTTAATACGTTTGCTTAACGAAAACTTATCAGTCTCAAACTTAAATTTAATAACTGATGTCACATCCATTGCTGTTTGTGGAACAGAGTTCCAAACATCTACATCTGAGATAATGAGAGTTCAGGGACAGCATGTTCTGTTAGTGTGAAGGGCAAGGCTGGCAGAAGAAGGGAACATAGAACATAGAACATAGAACATTGAATAGAACAATACAGCGCAGAACACGCCCTTCGGCCCTCGATGTTGCGCCAACCTGTGAACTAATCTAAGCCCATCCCCCTACACTATCCCATCATCATCCATGTGCTTATCTAAGGATTGTTTAAATCTCCCTAATGTGGCTGAGTTAGCTACAGTGGCAGGCACGGCATTCCACACCCTTACCACTCTCTGAGTAAAGAACCTGCCTCTAACATCTGTCTTAAATCTATCACCCCTCAGTTTGCAGCTATGCCCCCTCGTATGAGCAAATGTTATCATCCTAGGAAAAAAACTTTCACTGTCTACCCTATCTAATCATCTTATATGTCTCTATCAAATCCCCTCTTAGCCTTCTTCTTTCCAACGAGAACAGACCCAAGTCTCTCAGCCTTTCCTCATAAGATGTTCCCTCCAGACCAGGCAACATCCTGGTAAGTTTCCTCTGCACCTTTTCCAATGCTTCCACAACCTTCCTGTAATGGGGTGACCAGAACTGTACACAATATTCCAAATGAGGCCGCACCAGCATTTTGTACAGTTGCAGCATGACATTACAGCTCCGGAACTCAATCCCTCCACCAATAAAACCTAACACACCATATGCCTTCTTAACAGCACTATCAACCAGGGATCTATGTACATGGACTCCAAGATCTCTCTGCACATCCACGCTAGCAAGAATCTTTCCATTGACCTAGTATTCTACCTTCCTATTATTCTTCCTATTATTCTTCCTAAAGTGAATCACCTCACATTTATCTGCATTGAACTCCATTTGCCATCTCTTCAGCCCAATTCTGCAGTTTATCCAAGTCCCCCTGCAACCTGCAACATTCTTCCAAACTGTCCACCACTCCACTAACCTTAGTGTCATCTGCAAACTTATTAACCCATCCACCTATGCCTGCATCCAGGTCATTTATAAAAATGACTAACAGCAATGGTCCCAAAACAGATCCTGGTTGCACACCACTAGTAACCATACTCCAGGCTGAATATTTTCCATCAACCACCACTCACTGCCTTCTTACAGAAAGCTAGTTTCTAATCCAAACTGCTAAATCATCCTCAATTCCATGCCTCTGCATTTTCTCCAACAGCCTACCATGTGGAACCTTATCAAAAGCCTTATTGAAGTCCATGTTCACCACGTCAACTGCCCTCCCCTCATCCATATGTTTGGTCACCTTCTCAAAAATCTCTATGAGGTTTGTGAGACATGACCTCCCCTTGACAAAACCATGTCGGACCATCTGCAATCAAATTGTTGCTTGCTACTTGATTAGAAATCCTATCTCTTATAATCCTTTCCAAAACCTTTCCTACAACACACATAAGGCTCACTGGTCTATAATTACCTGGGTCATCTCTACTGCCCTTCTTGAACAAGGGCACAACATTTGCAATCCTCCAGTCCTCTGGTACTAAACCTGTAGACAATGACGACGCAAAGATCAAAACCAAAGTCTCCAACCCTCCTTCCTAGCTACCCAGAGAATCCTTGGATAAATCCCATCTGGCCCAAGGCACTTGTCTAATTTCATTCCTTCTATAATTGATAATACCTCCTCCTTACTAACCTCAATCCTTTCTAGTCTGATATCTCGTATCTCATTCTTCTCCTCTACAATATTCTCCTTTTCCTGAGTGAAAACCAATGAGAAATATTTGTTTAGCACCTGTCTGATTTCACAGGGTCCACACATAACTTCCCACTTCTGTCTTTGACTGGCCCTATTCCTACCCTAATCATCCTTTTATTCCTCACATACCTATAGAAGGCTTTAGAGTTCTCCTTTATTCTAAAGACTGCTCATGTCCTCTCGTTGCTCTTCTTAATTCTCTCTTTAAATCTTTCCTAGCTACTGTGTAACTCTCCATCGCCTCACTTGAACCATCTCGTCTCATTGTCACATAAGCCTCTTTCTTCCACTTAATAGGAGATACAATTTCTATTGTAAACCATGGTTCCCTTACCTTATCATTTCCTTCCTGCCAGCACATTCCTGTGACCATGAAATCTTATCCATGCCCTCCCTACTCTCATCCTCCTGTGTACTGGAAGTACACCGCAGGTTATCATCCCCCTGCTGAGCTCATTTAAACCCACCTGTATAGCACCAGGAAATTTCCCACGCGGGATATTAGTGCACCTCTGGTTCAAGTGAAGATTGTCCTGTTTGTAGAGGTCCCACCTTCCCCAGAATAAGCCCCAATTCTCCATGTGCCTGAAACCCTCCCTCCTGCACCATCCTTGCAGCCATGTGTTTAGGTGATATCTCTCCCTATCTCTTGCATCGCTATCACATGGCACGGGTAACAAACCAGAGATAACAACTCTGTTTGTTCTAGCTCTCAGCTTCCACGCTAGCTCCCTGAAATCCTGCCTTACACCCCCATCCCTCTTTCTACCTATGTTGTTGGTACCTATGTGGACCACAACTTGGAGCTGGTCACTCTCTCCCTTCAGGACCCCAAGGATATGATCCAAAACATTATGGACACTGGCACCTGAGAGGTAACACGTTCATTCATGAGACGCATTCATTCCGAACAAACCTTCTATCTGAGCCTCTAATTATCGAGTCCCCAGTGACTAACACTCTCCTCCTTTCCCTCCTTCCCTTCTGTGCCAGAGACCTGCACCCACTGCATGCCCCTGGTAAGTCACTCCCCCCCCCCCCACCCCCCCCAAACAGTATCCAAAACGGTATACTTGTTTTTCAGGGGAATGACCACAGGGGATCCCTACACTGACTGTATTTTCCTCTGCCTCCCTAATGATCCGAAGTTCATCCAGTTCCTGCTCCAGTTCCCTAAAGCTGTCTTGGAGGCATGAGAGTTGGGTGCATATCCTGCAGATGTACTTGGATGGGACACTAATGGCGTCCCCCACCTCAAACATCATGCAGAAGGAACATTCCTCTTCCTGCACCACCATCCCTGCTAGTCCCCTTATCAGAAAGTAAAAAAGAGAAGCTTACCTGATGTGTCCCTGCTGTTTAAGGTAAGAGGAGGCGTTTGGGTGGGAGGCCCTACAAAGGTAGAGTCTTAGGTTTAGAAAACACTCACTTATATAATTGAGGGGAAAAAAGTTCCTCCTTTCCCAGAATCCACTGCTCTCCCATGTCAGATGTAAAGACTCAAATCAGTAACTCACCACTCCTGCCTTTCGTGCTGCTGCTGAAAAACAGAAAAATCAGAACAGAGAAAACAAAAAAACAGAACACTGGATGCCAAGAAATATTGAGGCTCTGGTCAAGAAAAAGGAGACATGTGTCAGGTATAGAGAGCTGAAATTGAGTGAATCCCTTGAGGCGTATAGGGGTACAGGAGTACATTTAAGAAGGAAATCAGGAGGGCAAAAAGGGGACATGCGTTAACTTTGGCAAGTAAGGTTAAGGAGAATCCAAAGAGATTCTACAAGTACATTAAGGGAAAAAAAGTAACTAGGGACAGAATAAGGCCACTTAAAGATCAATGAAGTCATCCATGTGTGAAACCACAGGAAATGGGTGAGATACTAAATGAATATTTCTTTTCAGTATTTAATGTGGAGAATGATATGGAAGCTAGAGACCTTGGGAAGTAAGTAGTGATGTCTTAAAAACAGTCCACATTACTAAAGAGGTGGTGCCAGAGGAATTAAAATGCATAAAGGTAGATAACTCCCAGGGATCTGATAACCCAGGATGTTGTGGGAAGCTAGAGATGAAATTGCGGGGCTCCTTGCAGAGATATTGTATCATCAATAGCCACAGGTTAGGGTTGCAAGACTGGAAGGTGGCTAATGTTATGCCATTATTTAAGAAAGACTACAAGAAAAAAAACAGGGAACTATAGACTGATAAGCCTAATGTCATTGATGGATAAGTTATTGGAGAGGATTCTGGAAGACAGGATCTACATGCATTTAGAATGTTAAGGACTGATTAGGAATAGTCAGCATGGTTTTGAGCATGGAAACGTGTCTCACAAATTTATTGAGATGTTTTTGAAAACTTGACCAAGAAGACAGATGAAGGCAGAGTTCTTTTTTCTTCTCTTTTGTATTTTATTCCTTCTTCTCTCTTCTTTCTCCTCTTGGCCATATACAGCTAACCTCAGACTCAGCCCAGACCCAGTGAAGTGGCCTCCTGGTCTGTCGGGGGTACCACTTGGCCTGGCATGGCAGCATCCAGTCTGGTGCAGTGGCCTCCTGGCACAGCCCAACATGGTGGTCTCTTGGCGTGGCATTGTGGTTTTTCACCTAGCGTGGTGGACTCTTGGCCCATGTGGTGATCTTTCAGTGGTACATGGCAATCTCTTGGACCAGTGTGGCCTCAGCATGGACTTCTGGTCTCAAGATGATTCCTTGAGATGATGCCTCAAAGTGCAGTCCCTCCATGGCTAAGCATTTAAGAAAAACTATAATGTTTGAACTTTCACCTTTATTTCTTTATTTTCTACTTAAAACTAAAAAGGTCTCAAGAAGGTGACAAAACAGGTGGATGAAGGTAAGGCGGTTGATGTGGTGCATGTGGACTTCAGTAAGACATTTGATAAGGTTCCACACGATAGGCTATTGCACAAAATACAGAGTTTCAGGATTGAGGGTGATTTAGCGGTTTGGACCAGAAATTGGCTCGCTGAAAGAAGACAGAGGGTGGTAGTTGATGGGAAATGTTCATCCTGGAGCTCAGTTACCAGTGGTGTGCTGCAAGGATCTGCTTTGGGGCCACTGCTGTTTGTCATTTTTATACATAATCTGGAGGTGGGCGAAGAAGGATGAGTTAGAAGAATGTTGTGGGTTACAGAGGGACATAGATAAGTTGCAGAGCCAGGCTGAGAAGTGGCAAATGGAGTTTAATGTGGAAAAGTGTGAGGTAGTTCACTTTGGAAGAAGTAACAGGAATGCAGAGTACTGGGCTAATGGTAAGATTCTTGGTAGTGTAGATGAACAGAGATCTCGGTGTCCAGGTGCATAATTCCCTGAAAGTTGCCACCCAGGTTGATAGGGTTATTAAGAAGGCATATGGTGTGTTGGCATTTATTGGTAGTTGGATTGATTTTTGGAGCCGCGAGGTCATGCTTCAGCTGTACAAGACAGTGGTAAGGCTGCACCTGGAGTATTGCATGCAGTTCTGGTCACCGGATTATAGGAAAGATGTGGAAGCTTTAGAAAGGGTTCAAAGGACATGAGGATGTTGCCTGGTATGGGAGAAAGGTCTTACGAGGAAAGGTTGAGGGAACTGAGGTTGTTTTCGTTAGAGAGAAGAAAGTTGAGAGGTGACTTAATCGAGATGTATAAGATAATCAGAGGGTTAGATAGGGTACACAGTGAGAGCCTTTTTCCTTGGATGGACAAGGCTAACACAAGGGTACATAGTTTTAATTTAAGCGGTGATAGATTTAGGAGAGATATCAGGAGTAGTGCCTTCACTCAGAGAATAGTAGAGGCATGTAATGGACTGACTGCAAAAGTAGTAGACTTGTCGACGTTAAGGACATTTATATGGGCATTGGACATACATATGGATAACAATGGAATGGTGTAGGTTAGATGGACATCAGATTAATTTCACAGGTTGGCGCAACATCGAGGACCTGTACTGTGCTGTAATGTAATGTTCTACATGTCTCCAATGTGTAACTTTTCAAATAGAATCCCTATAGCTTGGCAACAGCCCTTTGGCCCAACAAGTCCACATCAACCCTCCGAAGAGTAACCCAACCAGACCCATTCCCCCAACCAATATTTACCCCTGATTAATGCATCTAACTACACATCCCAGAACACTGGGTAATTTAGAATAGCCAATTCACCTAACCTGCACATCTTTGGACTGTGGGAGGAAACCAGAGCACCCAGACGAAACTCTGACAGACACAGGGAGAATGTGTAACATTACTTAGCATGTTTTACACTTTACTATAATTACTGCAATGTTGAACGTTTAACTTTGTTCTTTCTATCTATTTTGTTCTTAAGATTCTGTACCTTGGTATTTGTTCCTAAGCTGGTGCCTTGTGTAGTGACATTGTATACTTTTCACTGTACTCCTGCACTTTGAACTTGAGTACACATGAAAATAAAATGAAAAATCAAAATCAAAATCAAGATAAAAAATCAATGGTAGATATTGTCTACATGAATTTTAGCAAGGCCTTCGACAAGGTACTGTCTGGTCAACTGGTCAGTAAGGTTAAATCACATGGGATCCAAGGAGAGTGAGCTAAGTGGATACAAAGTTGATTTGATGGTAGGAGACAGAGTATGATGGTAGAGGGTTGTTTTTCATACTGGAGGTCCGTGACCAAGCAGTGTGCTTCAAGAATGGGTACATGTTGTTATTTATATAAGCATTTTGAATGACAGTATAGCAGCCATGGTTGGTATGGTTGTGGATGACACCAAAATTGGTGGTTTGGTGGATAGTGAAGAAGGTTATCCAAGATCAAATAGGCCAATGGGCTGAGGAATGGTAGATGGAGTTTATATCAGATAAATGCATGGTGTTGCATTTTTGTAAGAAAAACCAAGGCAGGACTTCACACAGTTATGCACACAGTTAATGGTAGGGCCCCGGTGTGTGGTCAAACAGAGAGACCAAGAGTACAGGTATATTGTTCCTTGAAAGTGAAGTCAGAGGTAAACAGGGTGGTGAAGAAGGTGTTTGGCATACTTGCCTTCATCAGTCAGAGCATTGAATAAAGGAGTTGGAGCAGCGTGTTACAGCTGGACAAGACATTAGTAACACTGGCCATAATTGGAGTAGAGTTAATTCTCTTGTAAGGTGCGTTTATAAAACATAATTTGTCTATAATGCGATTTGAGAATTGTCGACTTTATCTTTATGAAGTGAACTTCTGTTAGCTGTGATGTGATTCTCACTCCCAGCACTAGGTGTCGCGGTGTGTAGTGGACTGGACTCCGCATTGGCATCATGTGATCATTCGGATCATGTGCTTTCTCTTGAAGAGCTTTGGAAAAGATATTGTGAAATGTTTGTGCTAGTGGACTTGGAAAAGCATCATGAAAATGTCTCTACAGCCTGAGGACAAGAAGTTGGGAGCAGTCTGTTAATTTAGAAACATAAAGAGTTTCTTTAAGTTGAAATTTCACTGGAATTGACTAACAGTAAAAGGACAGTGCTGAGGACCAGTTTGAAACTTGGCTTTGTATTAAGGGCTTTCTATCTCTTTTTATTTAAGAAACATGTTCAAATGTTAAAGAATATCTGCAGACTCATGTGAATCTGTCTCAGTGACTAATCACCATGGTAACCATCTGCAAAACATTACCAGTACAAGAGCTTGGACATGGTCAGTCAGCTGCTCAGGGTGGTCAGAGTCAGGAAACTCTATAAATGGTGGATGAAGGAGAGAGAGGTGGGTGGTACTCTGTTACTTTTGGTGCATGTGTGGAGATGTCCTGAGGGGGTGAGTAGGCTGTGCAGAAGAGATTCAGGGTTAGTCAGTATCAGATGTTGGCGGGGATGAGAGTGAGTGGGAAGATGTTGCAGGAATTGGTGGGTACAGTAGCAGAGAGAATGAGTGTGAAGTATCAATGAGAAGATGGTGGCACTTTCACTGGCAGAGTGGAGATGGCCATCGATCCTCTTCCTACATTCTGTGCATGTCTTCAAATGGCTGAGACTGCACTGACCTGGATAGTAACCCTGGTCCAGGTTGGTGTGGTTCTAGTAGAATGGCATTCTCTGTTGGCCTGGGAGAAAAGGACAATCTGCCTCTGCATCACCCCATTCCCAACAGCAGCCATCTCCATGTCCCTAGGAGAAAGTGAGGACTGCAGATGCTGGAGATCAGAGCTTAAAAATGTGTTACTGGAAAAGCGCAGCAGGTCAGGCAGCATCCAAGGAGAAGGAGCATCGACGTTTCGGGCATAAGCCCTTCTTCAGGAATGAGGATGGTGTGCCAAGTAGGCTAAGATAAAAGGTAGGGAGGAGGGACTTGGGGGAGGTGCATTGGGAATGCGACAGGTGGAAGGAGGTTAAAGTGAGGGTGATAGGCCGGAGAGGGGGTGGGGCGGAGAGGTCGGGACGAAGATTGCAGGTCAAGAAGGCGGTGCTGAGTCTGAGGGTTGGGACTGAGAAAAGGTGGGGGGAGGGGAAATGAGGAAGCTGGAGAAATCTGTATTCATCCCTTGTGGTTGGAGGGTTCCTAGGCGGAAGATGAGTCGCTCTTCCTCCAGGTGTCGTGTTGCCATGGTCTGGCGATGGAGGAAGCCAAGGACCGGCATGTCCTTGGCAGAGTGGGAGGGGGAATTAAAGTGTTCAGCCATGGGGCGGTTGGGTGGTTGGTGCAGGTGTCCCAGAGGTGTTCTCTGAAACGTTCCGCAAGTAGGCGGCCTGTCTCCCCAATGTATAGGAGGCCACATCGGGTGCAGCAGATGCAGTAAATGATGTGTGTGGAGGTGCAGGTGAATTTCTGATGGATATTGAAGGATCCCTTGGGGCCTTGGAGGGAAGTGAGGGGGGAGGTATGGGTGCAAGCTTTGCATTTTTTGCGGTTGCAGGGGAAGGTGCCGGGAGTGGAGGTTGGGTTGGTGGGGGGTGTGGACCTGACGAGGGAGTTGCGGAGGGAGTGGTCTTCTGGAACGCTGATAGGGGAGGGGAGGGAAATATATCCTTGGTGGTGGGGTCCGTTTGGAGGTGGCGGAAATGACGAAGGATGATCCGATGTATCTGGAGGTTGGTGGGGTGGTAGGTGAGGACTAGTGGGGTTCTGTCCTGGTGGCGATTGGAGGGGCGGGGTTCAAGGGCGGAGGAGTGGGAAGTGGAGGAGATGCGGTGGAGAGCATCATCAACCACGTCTGAGGGGAAATTGCGGTCTTTGAAGAAGGAGGCCATCTGGGTTATTCGGTTTTGGAATTGGTCTTCCTAAGAGCAGATGCGGCGAAGGCAAAGGAATTGGGAATATGGGATAGCGTTTTTACAGGGGGCAGGGTGGGAAGAGGTGTAATCTAAGTAGCTTGGGAGTCAGTCGGTTTATAGTATACGTTCGTGATGAGTCGGTCGTCCGAGATAGAGATGGAGAGGTCTAGGAAGGGGAGGGAGGAGTCTGAGACGGTCCAGGTAAATTTGAGGTCGGGGTGGAAGATGTTGTAAAGTGGATGAACTGTTCAACCTCCTCGTGGGAGCACGAGGTAGCGCCGATACAGTCATCAATGTAGCGGAGGAAAAGGTGGGGGGGTGGTGCCAGTGTAGCTGCGGAAGATGGACTGTTCCACATATCCAACGAAGAGGCAGGCATAGCTGGGGCCCATGTGGGTGCCCATGGCTACTCCTTTGGTTTGGAGGAAGTGGGAGGATTGGAAGGAGAAGTTGTTGAGAGTGAGAACCAGTGGGACACCCGCACCAACCGCCCCGTGGCTGAACAAAGGATGGAGTATATAATAAATCAGGTGGATTTTGTAAAATAAAATGATAGACGTCCTCAAGCATCATGATGTGAAACTCTATGAAAAACTTGACAAAACTGACACTTTGTGAAAGAAATTAAGATTCAGCCCTTGATCTATCGAGTCGGCTTTCATTCTGGGATCTGACATTGGATGGGATGAGACGACTGACTGGAATGTAGTGCAGCCAGCAGGTATAGATGCCAGTGAGGAGTAATCAGTTGAAGATTCTGATGAATTATACTATACAGTGCCACACAACATTTCAATTACAACCGGTCAAAATTTACTTAAACTGTGTTATCGTTTGTGTTAGACAAACCACTATTTTTGTTTTGATTTATACTGATATTTTTGGTGGTTCACCCCAACCCTGTTTTTCCCACATGCTCCATTATTTCTATTGCATGATTTTCTACACCATGGTGTTGCACAGGAACAAAACTTATAGAAGAGCCACCGATATTGCCTTCTTAAACTTACTCTATGTGCCAGGATTCACTGTACTCTGGGATAGTGAATTCCACTGATTCAAGATCTTTAGAGAAAAATAATTAGGGACATTTAAGCAACTCTTGGATAGGAACATGGAAGATACTACAATGAAGGGTATATAGATTAGTCTGATGTTAGAGTAGGATAAAAGGCTGACACAACATCAAGGGCCAAAGGGTGCTGTACTGTTAGACAAAGAGAACAAAGAAAATTTACAGCCCAGGAACAGGCCCTTCGGCCCACCAAGCCTGAGCTGATCCAAATGTACTGTCTAAACCTGTCGGTCAATTCCTAAGCATCTGTATCCCTCTGCTCCCCACCTACTCATGCATCTTAAATGAATCTACTGTGCCTGCCTCTACCACCTCTGCTATGTTCTATGTATTTGTCATTATCTCTGTTTTAAATCTATTACCCCTTATCCTAAGACTATGACCTCTCACTCTAGATTACAGTTCAGAATCAATCTCTGCCCAGAGTCAATGTTACCACCCATAAGCCCATTGTTAATGAAGCCCAGTCCCTCAAAATGAGCCTGGCTTCCAGCTAGATTATCAGGCAACTGCCCTGCTTACTCCACTCTCCTGGCACTTGGGAAAAGACCTTGGCTATTCATCTTATCTCTACTCTGCATGATTTTATACATCTCTATGAGACTCCTAGGCTCCAGTGAAAATGTCCCAGACTCTCCAGCCTCTCCTTATAAATGAAACTTCCAGTCTCAGTAACATGTTTGTAAATCGTATTTGCAAATTTTCCAGTTTAAAAATGGAGAGGTGATGTACCAGAGGTAATATCATTTACTGTTGGTCCAGAGACCTAGGCAATGTTCTGGAGACCCTGGTTTGAATCCCATCACAGCAGCTGGTAAAACTTGAATTTATTGTAAATCTGGAATTAAGAGTCTGATTATGACCAGATGCATAAGTCTCACCCCATATTTGAGCTCCTGCTCTTCAGCACACTCATCAAATTCTCCAGTTCATACTTGAGTACAAAAACTTCATGCTTTCCACTCCTGGCCAATCATTTGCCAGCCACACCTTTTCCACATTAGCTGAGGTCACTCTTCCCTGCTTCTGTTTTGGGAAATCTCCTGCAAGACATTCACCTTCGTCCTAAAGTGTGAGGCCCACAACTAGACACAGCACTCCAGCTGGACCTGAACCAGTGACATCAATAACTACCTTGCTTTGCACTTTATCCCTCTATTCACAAAACCGAGCATCTAATGGCAGCCAGTGACCATTGGAGTTCTGCAGGGGCCAGTGTTAGGATCATAACTATTCATGTTATAGATGAGAGATCTGGACAAAGCAACTAAGGTTGTCGTCGCTAGGTTTACAGGTGATATAAAAGATAGGTACAGGGACAGGTACTGTTGAGGAAACAGAGAGGCTACAGAAGGATGTAGACAGGCTAAGAGAGTGTGCAAAGAAGTGGCAGATGAAATATAATGTGATGATGTTATGGACTTTGATAGGAAGCATAGAGGCATAGGTTATTTTCTAAATGTGAAAAGTCTTTGGAAATCTGAACCAGAAAGGGACTGAACAGATCGAGTTCAGGATAACATGCAGATTCAGTCATTGAATTGAATTAAATTTAATTTATTGTCAACTCTACCAAGGCACAGTGAAAAGCTTTGTCTTGCGAGCAATACAGGCAGATCACAGAGTTAAATAGCATAGATAAGTAAATAATAGGTAAACAGCAGCAAAAACAAAAACACAGGTACAGGTGAATGCTAAGAGTTTGAGAGTCCATTCAGTATTCTAACAACAGTAGGGTAGAAACTGTTGGGGTTTCAAAACCAGCTGGTGCATGTTCAGGCTTCTGTACCTTCTCCCTGATGGTAGAGGTTATAGGAAACAATGCCAGGATTGAATGGATCTTTGAGAATGCTGGTGGCCTTTCCTTGACAGCGGGCCTGGTAGATGGATTCTATAGATGGCAGGTTGGCCGTTGTGATTGTCTGGGTCGAGTCCACCACTCTCTGTAACCGTCTCCGATCTTGAATGGTACAGTTGCCATACCAGGTAGTGATACATCCAGACAGAATGCTCTCGATGGCGCACCTATAAAAGTTGGCAAGGGTATTCGCCGTAATGCCAAACTTTCTCAGCTGCCTGAGGAAGAAGAGAAGTTGTTAGGGCTTTGTAACCAGTGCATCCACATGAAGAGTCCAAGAAGGTTTGTTGTGAATGACCACTCCCAGGAGCTTGACACTCTCTACTTGTTCCACCTCTGTGCTGTTAATGTGGAGGGGGGCATGAGTAACATCCTGCTGAAAGTCAATAATGAGTTCCTTGGTTTTGCCAGCATTGAGAGCAAGGTTGTTCTCAGTGCACCATTTTCCAGGTCTTCCACTTCCTGTCGGCAGTCTGTTTTGTCACCATCTGAGATTCGACCAACTGTGGTGGTATCATCAGTGAACTTGTAAATGGCATTAGTCTGGTATTTGGCGATGCAGTCATGGGTATACAGTGAGTGCAGTAGGGGGCTGAGTACGCACCCCTGGGGGGCTCCAGTGTTGAGTGTTAGTGAGTATGAAATATTGTCCCCAATCTTCACTGATTGTGGCCTGTGGGTCAGGAAACTGAGGATCCAGTTGCAAAGAGCGGGGCTTAGTCCAAGATCACTCAGTTTAGTAATCAGTCTCGAAGTGATAATAGCGTTGAAGGTTGAACCGTAGTCAATGAGTACGATATTTACAAGCTGTTCTTGGTGTCAAGGTGTTCCACGGAGAAGTGAAGGGTAAGTGATATGGCATCTGACATGGATTTGTTGGTCTGATAGGCAAATTGGAGTGGGGCAAGAGTAGTGAGGAGGCTGGAGTTGATTAATGACATGACCAGCCTTTAAAAGCACTTCATGATCACTGAAGTTAGGGCCACTGGGCGGTAGTCATTGAGACATGCTGCATGAGCCTTCTTAGGCACAGGGATGATGTTGGCCCTCTTGAAACAGGCAGGGACAGTAGCCTGCTGCAGGGAGAGGTTGTAAATATCTGAGAAGACCTCTGCCAGTTGATCTGCACATGCTCTGAGTGCATGGCCTGGTACTCCATCTGGTCCCATTGCTTTCCTGGAATCACATGAAGGAAAACTGATCTGATGCAGTGACTGTTGGGATAGGTTCGTCAGGACTTGTCAGAATAGGTGTTGCCTCTCTGCCAAAATTCTGCTCAAAGCCAGCATAGATAGCATTAAGATGATCTGGGAGGGACGTCTCATCATCTGCTATCTTGCACTGTCTCTTTTTAGAACCTGTGATGTCATTCAGTCCTTGCTATAGTCACCGGGTGTCTGTCTGGGTCTCTAGTTTGGATCAGTATTGGTCCTTGGCTGTCTTAATGGCCCTGCAAAGGTCATTCTTGGATTCCTTATATTTGAGTTGGTCTCCTGATCTGAAGGCCTCATGCCTGGTTTTTAGCAGGTTCTGTATGTTCTGGTTCATCCAGGGTTTCCTGTTGGGGAACACCCGGATTGACTTCCTCAGTATGCAGTCCTCCACACATTTGCTGATGAAGTTTGTGCTGATGGTGGTGGTGTACTCGTCCAAGGCACCTGCGGACTGTTTGAACACAGCCCAATCAGCCAATTTCAGACAGTTAGGAAGACCAATGCAACATCAATATTCATTTTGAGAGAGCTAGAATGAAAAAGCAGAGCTACACTTCTGAGGCTGCATAAGGTTCCGGTCAGACAACATTCGGAATATTGTAATTTAGGCCCTGTATTGAAGGAAGGATGTGCTGGCCTTGGATGATGTCCAGACTCGAAACATGTGGCGCTGGAAAAGCACAGCAGGTCAGACAGCATCTGAGGGGCAGGAGAGTCAACATTTCGGGCATAAGCCCTCGTTCAGGAATTTTGGGTGAAGGGGCTGAGAGATAAATAGGAGGGTGAGGGGAAGATAGCTCGGAAGGTGATAGGTAGATACAGTTGGGGGTGATGGTGATAGATTGGAGGGGTGGCTGGAGTGGATAGGTGGGAAGGAAGATGGACAGGTAGGACAATTCAAGAGGGCAGTGCTGAACTGGAGGGTTGGATCTGGGATGGGTTGTGGGAAGGGGAGATAAGGAAACTGTTGAAGGCGACGTTGATGCCGTGTGAGTGAAGGGTCTGATGGCAGAAGTTGAGATGTTCTTCCTCCAGTCATTGAGTGGCTTGGATTTGGCAGTGGGGGATGTCCAGGACTTGCATGTCCTTGGCGAAGTGGGGGGGGGGGGGGGGGGAGTTGAAGTGATTGGCTATAGGGCGGTGGGGTTGTTGGTGCATGTGTCCCAAAGATGTTCCCTGACACGTTCTGAGAGTTGGCATCCTGTCTCCCCAGTGTAGAGGTAAGTTTCCCATTTAAATACTTACCTTGTGGAATCAACGGCCTCCATCTTCCAGTCGCAGTGGAAGCGGTGAGAGTGAGGAGCTGAGTGTGAGCAGTCGAATTGTGCTCTGGGAAGGTGAGTGAACTAATATATTTGGGCAGCAGCTAAACCTGAGACAATATATGTGTAGTGTCTTCCACCCACCCTGCTGCTCTGATGAATAAAAAGACTTTGTGGTGTGTTAATAAGATTAGGATTTTCGTTTTCCTTTTTATCGCGTGCTAGTCATAGTGGGATTGGTAAAACATCTTTATTTCATTTATCTCTTATTTGATATTATAGTTTGACTAAGCTAAGCTTAACAGTAAAAATGGCAGGAGATCCTAGACCTATGTTATGCTCCCCTTGCTCAATGTGGGAGCTCAGGGATCCGGCTGATGTCTCGGACTCCTTCATGTGCAGGAAGTGTGCCCAGCTGCAGCTCTTGTTAGACTGCATAATGGCTCTGGAGCTGCAGATGGACTCACTGTGGAGTATCTGTGATGCTGAGGATGTCGTGGATAGCACGTTTAGTGAATTGGTCTCACCGCAGGTTAGAATTGCTGATGGAGAAAGGGAATGGGTGACCAAAAGGCAGAGAAAGAGCAGGAAGGAGTGCAGGTATCCCTGCAACCATCTCCCTCCAAAAGAGGTTTACCGTTTTGGATACTGTTGGGGGAAATGGCTCACCAAGGTAAGACAGCAGTAGCCAGGTTCTTGGCACCGTGTTGGCTCTGCTGTACAGAAGGGCGGGAAGAAGAGTGGAAGGGCTATAGTCATAGGGGATTCAATTGTAAGGGGAGTAGATAGGCGTTTGTGTGGCCGAAAATGAGACTCTCAAATGGTATTGTGCCTCCCAGGTGCCCAGGTTAGGGATGTCTCAGCTTGGCAGCAGGACATGCTGAAGGGGGAGAATGGACAGCCAGCTGTTGTGGTGCATATAGGCACCAATGATATAGGTAATAAACAGGATGAGGCCCGATAAGCAGAATTTAGCAAGTCAGGAGTCAAGTTAAAAAGTAAGATCTCAGGATTGCTATTAGTGCCACATGCTAGTCAGAGTAGCAATGGTAGACTATTCATGATGACTGAGTGGCTTGAGAGATGGTGCAGGAGGGAAGGGTACAGAATTTTGGGACAGCAGGACCAGTTCTGGGGAGTTGGGACTATTACAAATCGGACAGTCTACAGGATTGTTCCAGGACTGGAACCAATGTCCTCAGAGTGCTTTTGCTAACACTGTTGGGGAGGGTTTAAACTAATGTGACCGGGGGATGGGAACCAAATGAGGAGGTCAGTGGACAGGAAGGAGGTAGTAACTAAAGCCTGTAAGGAACTAGATAATGAAGTCAGCGTGAATAAGGGGAAGAGTAGGCAGGAAGCAGATGATGAACGCATGGGACTGATGGTCTGAGGTGCATTTGTTTTAATGCAAGAAGTATTGTGGGTAGGCACATGAACTTAGGGCTTGGATTAGTACCTGGGAGTATGATGTTATTGCTGTTACTGAGACTTGGTTGAGGGAAGGTCATGATTGACAACTAAACATCCTAGGGTATAGATGCTTCAGGCAGGATAGAGAGGGAGGTAAAAGGGGTGGAGGAGTTGCATTACTGGTCAGAGTGTATATCACAGCTGTGCTGAAAGAGGGCATTATGGAGGTCTCGAGCAGTGAGGCAATATGGGCAGAGCTCAGAAATAGGAAGGGTGCGGTAACAATGTTGGGGCTGTGCTACAGGCCTCCCAACTGCAAGGGTGAGATAGAGGTACAAATATGTAAACAGATCATAAAAAGATGTAGGAGCAACAGGGTGGTGGTGATGGGGAATTTTAACTTTCCCAACATTGACTGGGATTCACTTAGTGTTAGAGGTTTAGAAGGAGCAGAATTTGTAAGGAGCATCCAGGAGGATTTTCTAGAGCAGTGTGTAAATAGTCCAAATCAGGAAGGGGCCATACTGGACCTGGTGTTGAGGAATGAGCCCAGTCAGGTGGTTGAAGTTATAGTAGGGGGATTACTTTGGGAATACTGATCACAATTCCGTAAGTTTTAGAATACTCATGGACAAAGACGAGACTAGTCCTAAAGGAATAGTGCTAAATTGGGGGAAGGCCAACTATAGCAAAATTCAGCAGGAGCTGGGGAATGTGGATTGGGAGCAACTGTTTGAGGGTAAATCCACATTTGATATGGCTTTTAAAGAGAGGTTGATTAGAGTGCAGGACAGACACATCCCTGTGAAAATGAGGAATAGAAATGGCAAGATTGGGGTGACAGGTGAAATTGTGAGGCTAGCTAAGAGGCAAAGGAGAGCATGCATAAGGTCTAGGCAACGGGGCAGCATGGTGGCTCAGTGGTTAGCACTGCTGCCTTACAGTACCAGGGTCCCAGGTTCGATTCCAGCTTCGGGTGACTGTCTTGTGGAGTTTGCACATTCTCCCCGTGTCTGCATGGATATCCCCTGGGTGCTCTGGTTTCCTCCCACAGTCCAAAGATGATCAGGCCAGGTGAATTGGCCATGCTAAATTGCCCATAGTGTTAGGTGCATTAGTCAGCCCGAAATGGGTCTGGGTGGGTTAATCTTCAGAGGGTCAGTATGGACTGGTTGGGCCGAAGGGCATGTTTCCACACTGTAGGGGATCTAAACTGAAAACAGATGAAGCTTTGGAAGAATATCAGAAAAGTAGGACCAATCTGAAACGAGGAATTAAAAGGGGACATTAAATATATTTCGCAAACAGGGTTAAGGAAAATCCCAAAGCCTTTTATTCGTATATACGGACCAAGAGTGTAACTAGAGAAAGGGTTGGCCCAGTCAAGGACAAAGGAGGAAAGATATATGTGGAGTCAGAGAAAATGGGTGAGATTTTTAATGAGTACTTTGGGTCAGTATTCACCGAGGAGAGGGACAGGACAGATATTGAGGCTGGGGATAGATGTTTGATTACTCCAGGTCAAGTCATCATAAGGAGGGAGGAAGTGTTGGGTATTCTAATGCAGCGTTCATGTTTTGGGTCCAGTGATGCTTCTTCAGTACAAAAGGGCATTGGGATAAACTATGCAAGGTGTCCACAAGGGGCGGCATGGTGGCTCAGTGGTTAGGTCCCAGGTTCAAGTCCAACCTCGGGTGACTGTTTGTGTGGAGTTTGCACATTCTCTCCGTGTCTGCGTGGGTTTCCTCCGGGTGCTCCGGTTTCCTCCCACAGTCCAAAGGTGTGCAGGTCAGGTGAATTGGCCATGCTAAATTATCCATTATTCAAAGTTTGGGAGAAGATTTGTAGCTCGGGTGCTCGTTGTTGTGGTTCTGTTCGCCGAGCTGGGAATCTGTGTTGCAGACGTTTCGTCCCTGTCTAGGTGACATCCTCAGTGCTTGGGAGCCTCCTGGGAAGCGCTTCTGTGATGTTTCCTCCAGCATTTATAGTGATTTGTATCTGCCGCTTCCAGTTGTCAGTTCCAGCTGTCCGCTGCAGTGGCTGGTATATTGGGTCCAGGTCGATGTGCTTATTGATTGAATCTGAGGAGGAGTGCCATGCCTCTAGGAATTCCCTAGCTGTACTCTGTTTGGCTTGTCCTATAATAGTAGTGTTGTCCCAGTTGAACTCATGTTGCTTGTCATCTGATGTGTGGCTACTAAGGATAGCTGGTCATGTCGTTTCGTGGCTAGTTTGTGTTCATGGATGCAGATCGTTAGCTGTCTTCCTGTTTGTCCTATGTAGTGTTTTGTGCAGTCCTTGCATGGTATTTTGTACACTACATTGGTTTTGCTCATGCTGGGTATCGAGTCCTTCATCCTGGTGAGTTGTTGTCTGAGAGTGACTGTTGGTTTGTGTGCTGTTTTGAGTCCTAGTGGTCGCAGTAATCTGGCTGTCAGTTCAGAAATGTTTTTGATGTATGGTAGTGTGGCTAGTCCTTTGGGTTGTGGCATGTCCTCATTCCGTTGTCTTTCCCTTAGGCATCTGTTGATGAAATTGTGCGGGTATCCGTTTTTGGCGAATACATTGTATAGGTGTTCTTCTTCCTGATTAAGGATGATCAGCCATGATGGTATCAGCAATAACATTAGCAAATTTGCTGATGATACTAAGCTGGGTGACAGGTTAAAATGTGATGAGGATGTTAGGAGATTACAGGGTGACCTGGACAGGTTAGGTGAGTGGTCAGATGCATGGAAGATGCAGTTTAATGTGGATAAATGTATGGTTATCCACTTTGGTGGCAAGAATAGGAAGGCAAATTACTACCTAAATGGAATCAATTTAGGTAAAGGGGCAGTACAGAGAGATCTGGGTGTTCTTGTACACCAGTCAATGAAGGTAAGCATGCAGGTACAGCAGGTAGTAAAGAAGGCTAACAGCATGCTGGCCTTTGTAACAAGAGGGATTGAGTATAGAAGCAAAGAGGTTCTTCTGCAGCTGTACAGGGCCCTGGTGAGACCACACCTGGAGTACTGTGTGCAGTTCTGGTCTCCAAATTTGAGGAAAGACATTCTGGCTATTGAGGGAGTGCAGCGTAGGTTCACGAGGTCAATTCCTGGAATGGCGGGACTACCTTATGCTGAAAGACTGGAGCGACTGGGCTTGTATACCCTTGAGTTTAGAAGACTGAGAGGGGATCTGATTGAGACATATAAGATTATTAAAGTATTGGACACTCTGGAGGCAGGAAACATGTTTCTGCTGATTGGTGAGTGCCAAACCAGAGGACACAGCTTAAAAATATGGGGTAGACCATTTAGGACAGAGATGAGGAGAAACGTCTTCACCCAGAGAGTGGTGGCTGTGTGGAATGCTCTACCCCAGAGGGCAGTGGAGGCCCAGTCTCTGGATTCATTTAAGAAAGAGTTGGATAGAGCTCTCAAGGATAGTGGAATCAAGGGTTATGGAGATAAGGCAGGAACAGGATATTGATTAAGGATGATCAGCCATGATCGTATTGAATGGTGGTGCAGGCTCGAAGGGCAGAATGGCCTTCTCCTGCACCTATTGTCTATTGTCTTTTTGCAGTTCTGGTGTACAGCAGTGTGTTGTGGCCCTTTTGAATAGTGTCTTGATGCAACTTCTTTTGTGTGTGTTGGGGTGGTTGCTTTCGTAGTTTAGGACTTGGTCTGTGTGTGTGACTTTCCTGTATACCTTTGTGGTGAATTCTCCGTTCGGTGTTCTCTGTACCATACGTCTAGGAATGGGAGTTGGTTGTCCTTTTCTTCCTCTCTCGTGAACGGATTCCTGTGAGTGTGGCGTTGATGATCCGGTGTGTGTTTTCTATTTCTGTGTTTTTAATGATTACAAAGGTGTCATCCACATTTCTGATCCAGAGTTTGGGTTTCATTTGCGGTAAGACTGTTTGTTCTAACCTTTGCATTACCGCTATTTACAGTGCTTGGAGGCTTCCAAGCACTGAGGATGTCACCTAGACAGGGGACGAAATGTCTGCAACACAAATTCCCAGCTCGGCGAACAGAACCACAACAAATTATCCATTATGTTAGATCCATTATGTCAGAGGGAAATGGGTCTGGTTGGGTTACTCTTCAGAGAGTCGGTGTGGACTTGTTGGACTGAAGGGCCACACTGTAGGGAATTTAATCTAATCTAAAAGGCAGTAAGGTCAGCCAAACAGAAACACGCACGAGAATTCCTAGGAGCATGGCATTACAACCGGAATTCTGTCAACGCATTGACTTGGATCTCATTTACCACACCCTGAGAAAAAGTACAGGAAATGGCATTACCACAGGAAATTACATCACCAACCCATGGAAACCTAAACACATAAATACAAAGTGGGCCATACCACCAGTGCTTCATCCGGAGGCTCACTGATGATGTTACTTAGTATGGTGATGAAACGTCTGAAATCCAACCTTCCAGTTCAGGCAGCAAACCTACATCCAGAACCTTAAACTAAGCAACAAATCTTCTCAAAACTCACTGGCAGTATGGTGGATAGGTCCCCAGGTCAGAATGGGAATTATCCCAGGTTACTGAGGGAAGTGAGAGAGGAAATAGCTGGGGCCTTAACAAATAAGTTTTCAGCATCCTTGAACATGGGTGAGGTCTCGGAGGACTTGAAAATTACTAATGTTATCCCCTTGTTTAAGAAGTTTAGGAGGGATAATTCAGGTAGTTATAGACCGGTTAGCTCGACATCAGCGGTTGGGAAGCTGCTGGAAAAGACACTGAGGGATAGGATCTATTTACATTTGGAAGGAAATGGGCTTATCAGTAATAGGCAGCATGATTTTGTGCAGGGAAGGTCATGTTTTACCAACTTGGTAGAATTCTTTGAGGAAGTGACAAAGTTGATTGATGAGGGAAGGGCTGTAGATGTCATATACATGGACTTCAGTAAGGAGTTTGATAACGTTCCCCATGGTAGGCTGATGGAGAAAGTGAAGTCACATGGGATGCAGGGTGTACTAGCTAGATGGATAGAGAACTGGCTGGGCAGCAGGAGACAGAGAGTAGTAGTGGAAGGATGTTTCTCAAAATGGAGACCTGTGATCAGTGATGTTCCACAGGGATCTGTGCAGGGATCCACTGTTGTTTGTGGTATACATAAAAGATTTGGAGGGAGGTGTAGGTTGCTTCATTAGCAAATTTGCAGATGACACTAAGAATGGTGGAGTAGCAGATAGTGAAGTGGACTGTCAGAGAATGCAACAGAATATATGTAGATTGTGCAGAGAAATGGCAGATGGAGTTTAATCCAGGCAAATGGGAGGTGATGCATTTTGGAAGATCCAATTCAAGAGCGAACTATACAATAAATGGAAAATCCCTGATGAAAATTGATACACAGAGAGATCTGGGTGTGTAGGTCCATTGTACCCTGAAGGTAGCAACGCAGGTTGATAGAGTAGTCAAGAAGGCATACTGCATGGTTTCCTTCATTGGCCGGGGTATTGAGTACAACAGTTGGCAGGTCATGTTACAGTTGTATAGGACTTTGGTTCAGCCACATTTGGAATACTGCATACAGTTCTGGTCACCACATTACCAAAAGGATGTGGATGCTTTGGAGAGGGTGCAGAGGACATTCACCAGGACTTTGCCTGGTATGGACGGCACTAGCTATGAAGAGAGGTTGAGTAGAGTAGAAAATTACAGCACTGGAGCAGACCCTTTGGCCCTCCAAGCCTGTGCCAATCCAGATCCTCTATCTAAACCTGCCGCCTATTTACTAACAATCTGTATCCTTCTGCCCCCTGCCCATTCATGTATAACGAGATACATGTTAAATGATGCTATCATTCTTGCCTCTACCACCTCCATGGGGCAACGTGTTCCAGGACCCCACCACCCTCTGTGTGAAGAACTTTCCGTGCATATCTTCCTTAAACTTTTCCCCTCTCACCTTGAACTTGTGATCTCTAGTAATTGAATCCCCCACTTTGAAAAAGCTATCCACCCTGTCTGTACCTCTCATGATTTTGTAGACCTCAATCAGGTCCTCCCTCAACCTCCATCTTTCCAATGAAAATAATCCTACGCTACTCAAAAGATAAAAATTGGGCTGGGCTCCTGCTTCTTTGAGAATCTTAGTGATTCTTGCTGGAAGAACTCGTGTGGAAGTCAGATGATGCTATGATGCCAACTGCTTTGCTACACTGAAATAACTTTAATAACTTTTAAGAATAAACATTTGCTTTCATGTAACAGTAATGTATATATTAAAATATTGAGGTAGCAGGGAGAAATATTGAGGTATTTTTGTTCAAGATTAAAAAACTTCTCAGAAACTGCCAAGCATTGATTGGTGATAAGTGTGAGAAATAATGCCTTCAATGTTAAGCCTGACTATTATTGATATCTAATTATCCCTTCTGTCTGGATTATTAGTTTTAGGGTCTTATGTAATCAGTGCATGCGTAGCATGGTTGCCATGATAAACAAAACACTTAAACTCGTCTTCTAGTTCTCTTTCAACACAGGAGTCTTTGATAGCAAGTCATGAACTTAAATTTGTTTTTAATCATTGACTAGAACCTTTCCTTTCCAATTATTGAACTGTCCTTTCAGAAAGTCAATTAGTCTGGAATAATTGGGCAGAATTCATATTAATGAGAAAAGGGGAAACACAGAAAGGTCTTCAGTAGAGATTGTTTCTGTTTGCAATAAATGTAAAAAATGAAATGAGTTCAGAAGGACTTATACACTGAATAATAAGGTCCTAGGGAGTGTTGCTGAACAAAGAGACCTTGAAGTGTAGGCTCATTGCTCCTTGAAAGCAGAGTTGCAGGTGTATTTGATGGTGAAGAAGGTGTTTGGTGTACTTTCATATATTGGTCAGAGTATTGAGTACTAGAGTTGGGAGGTCATGTTAAGGCTGTACAGGACATTGGTTAGGCCACTTTTGGAATATTGCATGCAATTCTGGTGAAAGGATGTTGTGAAACTTGAAAGGGTTCAGAAAAGATTTACAAGGATGTTGCCAGGGTTGGAGGATTTGAGCTATAGAGAGATGTTGAATAAGCTGTGGCTGTTTTCCCTGGAGTGTCGGAGGCTGAGGGATGACCTTATAGAGCTTTATAAAATCATGAGGTGTGTGGACAGGATAAATGGACAAAGTCTTTTCCCTGGGGTTGGGGAGTGCAGAACTAGAGGGTGTAGGTTTAGGGTGCAAGGGGAAAGATATATAAGAGGCCTAACGGGCATCTTTTTCACGCAGATGATGGTGCATGTGTGGAATGGGCTGCCAGAGGAAATGGTGGGGGCTAGTACAACTGCAACATTTAAAAGGCATCTGGATGGGTATATGAATAGGAGGGGTTTAGAGGGATATGGGCTGGGTGCTGGCAACTGGGATTAGATTAGGTTAGGATATCTGGTCGGCATGGACGTGTTGGACTGAAGGGTCTCTTTCTGTGCTGTACATCTCTATGACCCTATGACTCTAAGAGAAAGTGAAGAACCATACATACTGCCACTCAACTGATCATCCAAAAATACATTGTAAGGTTCCACATGTATGATGAAGACTTTATGTCCAACTTTACATCATCACTATTTCTCTTGGTCTCCTCACAGTCTCTGATTTGACATAGTGTTTGTTTGATCTCCAGTACTGATGGGGTAAGATTTCAAAAGTAATGACAATTTGCATTTATCACAACATTTTTTAGATGGTAAAATATCTCAAGAAGTTTTACAGACACAAACAAAATTTGACACAGGGCTACATAAGGAGACACTAAATAAAAGTAAGTCTATTTGGCCCACTAGAAAAGTTGAGGTTCTCCTCAAGAAAAAGAAGGAAGCATATGCCAGGGATAGACAGTGAATCCCGAGAAGCATATAAGGGCAGTAGGAGTATACTCAAGGGAAGTTAAGAGGACAAAAAGAGGTCATGAGATAGCTTTGGCAAGTAGGGTTAAAGAGAATTCAAAGAGATTCAACAAATATACTAAGGACAAAAGAGTAACTAGGAAGGGAATAGGGCCCCTTAAAGAACAGGAGAAAGTGAGGACTTCAGATTCTGGAGATCAGAGTTGAGAGTGTGGTGCAGGAAAAGCACAGCAGGTCAGGCTGCATCTGAGGAGCAGGAGAATCAATGTTTCGAGCATAAGCCTTTCATTAGGAATGAGGCTTATGCCTGAAACATTGATTCTCCTGCTCCTCAGACCTGATCTGCTGTGCTTTTCCAGCATCACACTCTCGTCCCTTAAAAAACAACAAGGCCATGTATATGTGGAACTGCAGGAGATGGGTAAGATACTAAACAAGTGTTTAACATTAGTATTTACTATGGAGAAAGATATGGAAGAAAGAGAACTTAGGGAAATAAATAGTGATATCTTGAAAAGTTTCCATATTAAGAGGAGATGCTGGGTGTCTTAAAACACATAGAGGTGGATAAATCTCCAGGGTCTGGTCAGGTGTACCCCAGAACTTTGTGGGGAGCTACAGAAGTGATTGCTGAGCCCCTTACTGAGATATTTGTATCATCAATAGCCATAGGTGAGGTGCCTGAAGACTGGAAGTTGGCTAATGTGGTGCCATTATTTTTTAAAAATCGTATGGAAAAGTCAGGGAACTATAGACCAGTGAGCCTGACATCAGTGGTAGACAAGTTGTTGGAGGGGATCCTGAGGGATAGGATTTACATGTATTTGAAAAACAACAACTAATTACAAATAGTCAACAAGACTTTGTGTGTGAGAAATATTATCTTATGAACTTGATTGAGTTTTTTGAAGAAGTGACAAAGAAGATTGATGAAGGCAGAGTGGTAAGCATTGTCTATGTGGACTTCAGCAAGGCATTCCACAAGGTTCCTCGTGATAGACTGGTTAGTAAGATGAGATTACATGGAAAATGGGAAGAACTAGCTATTTGGATAAAAAATTGGCTTGATGATAGGAGACAGAAGTAGTGGAGTGTTGTTTTTACAGACTGGAAGGCAGTGCCCAGCGAGGTGGCATAAGAATTAGTACTGGGTCTATTGCTTTTTGTCATTTATATAAATGATTTGGATGTGAACATAGGAGATACGGTTGGTAAGTTGTTACATATGACACCAAAATTTGTGGAAGAAGGTTACCTCAGAGTATAACGGGACCTTGATCAGATGGGCCAATGGGCTGAGGACTGGCAGATGGAGTTTAATTTAGAAAAATGTGAAATGTTGCATTTTGGTAGAGCAAATGGTAAGGTTCTGGAGAGTGTTGCCGACCAAAGAGACATTGCGGTGCAGGCTCATAGTTCCTCAAAAGTGAGTTGCAGGTAGACAGAGTGGTGAAGAAGGCATCCAGCACGCTTGCCTTTATTGGACACTACATTGAATAGAGGAGTTGGGAGGTCATGTTACGGCTGTAAAGGACATTGGTTAGGCCACTTTTGGAATATTTCATTCAAATCTGGTCTGAATTTAGCAAATCCCCCTCAGGATATTGATACCCTTCTGGGTCAGGTGAAGACAATCCTGTTTGTAGCAGTCCCACCTACCCCCGAATGAACCCCAGTTATCTAGGAATCCAAAACCCTCCCTCATGCACCATCCCTGTAGCCGCGTGTTCAACTCCTCTATCTCCCTATTCCTCGCCTCGCTAGCATGTGGAACGGGTAACAAACCAGAGATAACAATTCTGTTTGTCTTAGTGCTTAGCTTCCACCCTAGCTCCCTGAATTTCTGCCTTAAATCCCCATCTGTCTTCTTATGTTGCTGGAGTCTATGTGGACCATGACTTGAGGCTGCTCCCCCTCCCCCTCAAGGATCCCGAAAACATGATCAAGACATCACGATCTCTGGCACTTGGGAGGCAACACACCAACTGAGTCTCTCTCATTCCCACAGAATCTCCTAACTGTCCCCTAACTATGGAGTCCCCAGTGACTAATGCTCTGCTCCTCTTCCCCCTTCCATTCTGACCAACAGGGACAGTCTCTGTGCCAGAGACCTGTGCCCCATTGCTTACCCCTGGTAAGATGCACCCCCCCCCCCCAAATAGTATCCAAAATGGTATACTTGTTGAGGGAAATGGCTCCAGGGGATCCCTGCACAGCCTACCAGTTCCCTTTCCGTCCCCTGATGGTAACCCATCTACCTTCTTTTTGAATTAATCTGGGAATTAAAAGCTCATTTCAGTATCGATCATCAATTATCATGAAGATCTTTATGGTTCTTCAATAGGGCATTATCTTTAAGAAAGAAATTTATTGTCCTTACCTGGTGTGGCCTACATGTGATTCATGTTGCACAACATTGTGGTTGATTCTTAACTGCCAATTGAAATAGCCTACCAAGCCATTGAGCTAAAGGTCATCTTGGGATGACCAACAAATGCTGGCCTCACAAGTGGAACCATGTGCATTAAAGAATAAAAGAATGTCTCGTTCTCCTTTTATTCTGCTGCCCATTGGCTTATTTTTGCCTTCTTTCCAATAATGCAACAATGCTAAAATTCTCATTCTTGTCTTTAGACCTCTCCATGGTCTCTTCATAGCTCTGTGATCTCCTTCAGATCTCAAACCGTGAAATCTCTAAACCATTTCAATTCTGGCTTCTTGCCCATTCTAATTTTAAGCACTCAGCTATTTAGTAACCTAGCCTTCAGCTGTCTAGGCACAAAGCACTAGAATTCCTTTCCTAAATCTCTGTCTGTCTCTATCTCTTACTCCTGCAGGATGCACCCTAAAATCTACTTTGACCAAGTTTCTGGCCATGTGTTCACATGTCCTTTTCTGTAGCTCACAACCAAATTTGCACATTGCCTTAAGATGTTTTACAATGCTGAGACAATATAAATGCAATTTGTTATTACTGTTGTTGTCAATCTCTTCTACAGAATCTCCTCACAAAGTATGACATCAATAAAAACAAAATTCTAATTGAAACTAGGTTTGACTTATTGTCTCACTTATCCAGTTTGAGTGCTTCAAAAAGTGCAATATAACATAGTATGTAAGTATTGTCCATAACTAAGCTCCCAATTCCTTCATTGGCACCCTTCCCTCTCTGCAAAATGATTAACTGTTTCAAAACCAATTGTTTAGAGATGAGTAGCTTCACTTGGTCCACATTTGCTGATGACTGAAGACACCAAACAGTGAGAGGCAGGTTCTGCCACAAGCATCTCATCTGGAACGGTTATCAGATGTCATTCTGAATTTGTTTTCTTAGCGTTGCTGCTTGTTGCCAAACCATCATGATCATCATCACAAGTCACAAGGTGCTGCATAATAACTCACTGGTAATTTCAGCATTGTCCTGCATCATTGGCTTGTATCTCTCAGATACAAAAATCAATGTTTAAGGCTTTCATGTCACACTTTCACACTTTCCTTGAAGTGACTTTTTTTTGCATCCTACTGGTCTTCTACCTCCAGCTATCTCATCATTCAGGAAATTTGAAAATATGTGACTGTCCTCCATTCCGAGACTGGTACTGAGCCAGAAGAGCTGTCTCTGTGTCGTAAGTGTCAACCTACTTGGAAAATTTGCTTCTGAGAAGACTGCTGCTGTCCTTATCCTTTCATAAGATCCAGAATGCACTACAAACAGCAAAGATGAAAGATGCTTAGCTCCTTTTAGTGTGAGCTTCTTGGCTGTGTGTAATGTTCTTAGGACTTAGAAACAGCTGGAGTCAGATCAGAAACTAACAGGATCAAACAATGTGGATCATTTATTAAGGTAGTTTCTTCTGGTTTGGACTAGTTCTTACAACTCTATCTATTTGTATTGTTCTGTATGGTGGCGTCAGGTTGACACTATATACAGATTGCAATGTCAAAACAGTACAATGCTATAGATAGCTGTAAATTATTCATGCTTCATCGATATAAAACAAGGTATTGATAATGCAGGTCTCATAAACCACTATCCAAGTCCTAGGAGTCAATTTGATGTCATATGTTGTTTTATGATTTGGCCAAAGGTGGTTGTCAATCTCTTCTACAGAATCTCCTTACAAAGTATGACATCAATAGAAACAAAATTCTACGTGAAACTAGGTTTGACATATTGTCTCACCTATCCAATATGAGTGCTTCAAAAAGTGCAATATCGCATAGTATATAAGTATTTGTCCATAACTAAGCTCCCAATTGCTTCATTGGCACCCTTCCCTCTCTGCAAAATGGAATCAAGTCCTGCATAAAAAGACAGAGAGTGGTTGTCATTATAAACCCAAGGTTTATAGAACATAGAAAAATACAGCGCAGTACAGACCCTTTGGCCCTCGATGTTGCGCCGATCCAAGCCCACCTAACCTACACTAGCCCACTATCCTCCATATGCCTATCCAATGCCTGTTTAAATCCATAAAGAGGGAGAGTCCACCACTGCTATTGGCAGGGCATTCCATGAACTCACGACTCGCTGAGTAAAGAATCTACCCCTAACATCTGTCCTATGCCTACCACCCCTTAATTTAAAGCTATGCCCCCTCGTAATAGCTGACTCCATACGTGGAAAAAGATTCTCATGGTCAACCCTATCTAAACCCCTAATCATCTTGTACACCTCTATCAAGTCACCCCTAAACCTTCTTTTCACCAATGAAAACAGCCCCAAGTGCCTCAGCCTTTCCTCATACGATCTTCCTAACATACCAGGCAACATCCTGGTAAACCTCCTCTGCACCCGTTCCAGTGCCTCCACATCCTTCCTATAGTATGGCGACCAAAACTGCATACAATACTCCAGATACAGCCGCACCAGAGTCTTATACAACTGTAATATGACCTCAGGGCTCCGGAACTCAATTCCTCTACCAATAAAAGCCAGTACGCCATATGCCTTCTTCACCGCACTATTTACCTGGGTGGCAACTTTCAGAGATCTGTGTACATGGACACCAAGCTCCCTCTGCTCATCCACACTACCAAGTATCTGACCATTAGCCCAGTACCCCATCTTTTTGTTACTCTTACCAAAGTGAATCACCTCACAGTTACCTACATTGAACTCCATTTGCCACCTTTCTGCCCAGCTCTGCAACTTATCTATATCCCGCTGTAACCTGACACATCCTTCCTCACTGTCAACAACTCCACCGACTTTCATATCATCTGCAAACTTGCTCACCCAACCTTCTAGCCCCTCCTCCTGATCATTTATAAAAATGACAAACAGAAATGGTCCCAAAACAGATCCTTGCGGAACACCGCTAGTAACTGCACTCCAAGATGAACCTTTACCATCAACTGCTACCCTCTCTTCTTCCAGCCAGCCAATTCCTAATCCAAACCTCCAACTCACCCTCAATGCCATACCTCCGTATTTTTTGCAGTAGCCTACCATGGGGAACCTTATAAAACGCCTTACTAAAATCCATATACACCACATCTACCGCTTTACCCTCATCTACCTCCTTAGTCACCCTCTCAAAGAATTCAATAAGGTTTGTGAGGCACGACCTGCCCTTCACAAAACCATGCTGACTATCCTTGATCACATTATTACTATCCAGATGTTCATAAATCCTATCCCTTACAATTCTCTTGCCCACAACAGAAGTGAGACTCACCAGCCTATAGTTACTAGGGTTATCCCTACTCCCCTTCTTGAACAAGAGAGTTTGTTAACTGCTTTCAGTAGGGTGTTATTTAGTGTGATCAGTAGTGGAAATGTGAACCTTGTCTTGTAAATACAGGTTTTTGAAAAATGTTTCTACGGAGGTGGAACAGATCACAGACACAAGCATCTTTGTAACTGAGTTCAATGTGAGCAACTAGCACAATATCAGTGTTGAGGTCTCTGATCAAGACATGCTGTATTTTTATCTTTACTGTCAGACTAGGGAGACTAATGCAGAGCTTTCAGTCTGATCTAGCGTCCAGATAAACTATTTCCATATCTATAAGGAAGGTTAAGGTCAAGGCCATAGAGATGAAAATACCAAACAAGCTGAGGGTTAAGAGGACGTATCCATAGTTCAAGTTTCCTGAAGAAGGGCTAATGCCCGAAACGTCGATTCTCCTGTTCCCTAGATGCTGCCTGACCTGCTGCGCTTCTCCAGCAACACATTTCCATCTCTGATCTCCAGCATCTGCAGACCTCATTTTCTCTTCAAAGTATCCATAGTTCACTCCATTTTTCTTCCTGAACTGTTGGAAGGGATGCCAAAATGTATAGCCCTTTTAATTATGATATTTCAGAGTATTGACAGTTTTGAAAGTTATATATATATATATATATATATATATATATATACATTGATGCACAAAGATGCGCAGATCTCCAACTGAAAGCTACTGAAGGGTTTGATGCATGGGAGGCAAGAGGCAATAGAGACTGAAAGAGAACCTGGAAGCTGTTGAAACCTATTAGAATCTAGACGCAGATGCTCAGAATAGGAATTGAATGAAGCCATAAAAAGCTAATGAAAGGATCAGATCTATCATCTGATTTCACTGTTTCACTTAAGCTTATAAGTATTTTATGAGTCCACTTTATTACTCTGACAGTATCAGCTATTAGTATTTCATGTTGAATCATTTACATTTCAGTAGTTCAAACCACAAATCTTTAGAGCATATGTTAATAGACTTGATTCATTTTCATTATTCATTAACAGTTGAAAGAAACATCTTTGAAAGACAGAGAATTAGAACCAAAGAAGTTTACAGCACATTTGCCCCATTGTATTTGTACCATTGCGCTGAACATCCATTTGCTTCAATTATTTATCCAATTTCCCCTTAAAAAATTAAATGGTCTCTGTCCCAACAATTCCCCATGGGAAACCATTCTGTACTTCAACAATCATCTCAGTAAGAACATTTCTGTTGACTTCACTCAGTCTCATATAATGTTGATTTGATGAATCTTTGTCCCTGACTCCACATCAGGTGAAATAGACTTTGATGTTTACTTTGTTTCAGCTGTTTTATTGACATGTAACCATTTGAATTAAGTCAAACCTCAGCCTTAACTGGGTATATTTTATTACGGCCACAGTTTCCACATGAATGATTTAATGTTCTTGTACCAAACTGCTCTCTGTCTCTAAATTTCCATATGTGATTGATTAGGGTCTTGGTGCCTATTATATGACTATTTCCATTGATGAGGAACATTTTGTGATGCACATTAACACAAGATAGCAAGTGTAACTTGGGAATCAAACATGTGAATTGCCTTCCAAATGTACCAAAGTAGACAGCCTCATGTCAATTAGATTATTCACTGGGTGATGTTAATCTAGCCTGATGCAAAAGCACATTTTAAAAAGTGTCCAGTCGGCCTATTATGAATCATGTAATCATTAAATATATTTAAATTCTTTTAATGTTGTTTGAGATGAGTGGCTTGATTAATAAATGTATGGCAACAGTCTGTTATGAGTTAAAAAAAAAGAAAGCCTTGGGGTGTAGAGTTCTGCAAAGGCACCATTTTACATTTGAACAGAGTTACTTTATAGTTCCGCTCAGAGTTGCACTTCCCCACCAATACATTGTAGCAGCTGTGTGTACCATCTGCAAAACACAGTATGACAACTCACGAAGGCTTCTTCAACAGCACCCTCCAATCCATAACCTCAACCATCTGGCAGGACAAGGACAGAAGATAAATGGGAATAACCGCCTACAAGTTCGCCTCCAAACCACAGATCATCCTGGAAATACATTGCAGTTACTGTTAGTGGATCAAAATCTTAGAGCTCTCTTCCCAACAGCATTGTGGATGTATCTACACCCTATGAACTACAACATTTCAAGAAGGCAGCTCACCACCATTTTCTCAAGAGCAATTAGGGATGGGCAACAAAAGCTGGATAAACCTACAACACACATATCCTGTAGAAGATGAAAATAAAGCTTGCCTCCTTTAATATTATATCAAATCAGCTTTCATGTCAAAACCATGTATTTGTATAACTGATCGGTTATAAAGGTTAACTTCTATTTCATTTTCCTACTGAAAGCACTAGTGGAGGAACGTAGAACATGATTGCGCAGTACAGGCCCTTCAGCCCGCAATGTTTCACCAGCCTGTGAAACCAATCAAAAGCCCATCTAACTTACACTATTCCATTATCATCCATCTGTCACTTCATGACCAAATATTAGCTCGAAGGGAGTGAACTGAGTAGATTCATTTGGGGCATCTCTAATAGAAAACAATACGTATGGTATACCTTTATCCTAAGCATTCAGGTAATCCTGACAGTATGTTGTCAACATGGTCTTCAAGGTCTGATGCCACCTTTCTAAAGCTCCCTGGGATTCAGGATGATACGCACTGGATTTAAAGTGCTGTATACCTAAGCTATCCATAACCTCTTTTAACAGACGAGCAGTAAAATTTGACCCTTAGTCCAACTGAATCTCTCTGGGTAGCCTGTACCATGTGAAGAAAGCTACTAACTCCTCTACCACCTTTTTTGCCTTGATACTCTGTAATGGAATTGTCTCTGGAAATCTGGTAGGCACATCCACTATGGTTAGCATGTACTGGTTCCTACTTTTAGTTCACAGGAGGAGCCCTACACAATCCATTATAACCCGTGTGAAAGGTTCTTCAAGTGCTGGAATTGGCAACAAAGGGGCTGGTTTTATTACTGCCTGTGGATTACCTACCATTTGGCATGTATGACACATTTGGCAAAAGTTAACCACATCCTTGTGCATTCCAGGTCAATAAAAATGTTTTTGTACCTTAGCTTGAGTCTTTTGTACCCCTAGGTGACCTTCTACAGGTAGTTCATGTGCTACCCGTAACACTTCCTGTCTGTATGCTACCGACAACATAATCTGGTGCACTTCGGCCCATTTCTCCTCTGCACTAACCTGCCGTGGTCTCCATTTCCATCTTCGGATTCTATCTTTCAGATAATAACTGTCTGAAATCCACACATATATCCTTTATCATCATGTCCTGTTGTTGCAAGTCCTTAGCCTTTCAGGACTGAATACTTCTGTCTGACCCTCTGCCTGTTCAGGTTTTTCCTGCACCATTATATCAAACAGGGTATCTGCTGACTGAACCTCAACTCCTTTATCTTTCACTTTACTTTTCACTTTGTGCTGTGACTTATGATAGTGGAATCTGGTTACCACGCAGTCTGGGACAATACCAGGATATTTCTGTTTTAATTCCTCAGTTTCTTGGTCTTCCTTGGGCTTCTCCACAACAAGAGGTGTCACTCCCACCTTGGATCCTGCCAAATCATTCCCAAGGACAAACTGAATTCCTGGAACTGACAGTCTGTCAATCATTCCCACTGTAATTTCCCCAGTCTTGAGTTGGCAGTCCAACCTGATCTCACATAGGGGAACACTAAATTTCTGTCCATTTATCCCACAAATTACCACACTCTTGGGTAACATCAGAAAGAGTGCATATTCACACATTTGCTGATCCCTTTCTTTTCTCTCTCTTTGCTCAGCCAAGAACTTTCTCTCTCTCTCTTTCCTCTCTCTCTCTTTGTTTATCTTCTAACTCAATTTTCCTCAATTGTAATTTAAGTTTTACTACCTTTACTGCACTTGTTTGTTTCTCTGACACGCCAAGGTATTTGAGTAATTCCCTTACAATTTCAGCATTACTTTTGTCCTTGGTTAAACCCAAATCTAACTTATTTGCTAATTCTAGAAGTATGGCTTTTTTCTTTCCTTCTAAACTTTCTGACAAATTTGAAAATCATCTTCAAGTCCCAGAACCTCTTTAACAATAATAAGGGCCATTTCTCTCACTTTTAATTTAATCAACCACAAGTCACCAAAATTAAACAAATCGCGTCACTTACATTTTATTTAAAGATCTAATACATTAACCTGCAAGTGTTAAATCTGCTGGGATTTTCAGTACCCCCAAATCTAATCAAATCTGTCTAAACCAGTTCGAATCACATGCAAGACCCAAACTGTTCAAATCCCGGACGAGCCCCCAAACTGCCACGACATGGGGTAAACCCTCTTGCTTAATTTAAACCATCAACACAGAAAAGATTTATCTTGCGCAGTCATCTGTGAAAGTTTGAGAGGCCAAGAACTATTTAAAGTAAAAATTAACAACTTTAGTTCTTAAAGTATAACAAAAAATAATTAACTAAGAACTATTTACAACTCCTTCTTCTAACCTATCTTTTACTTTCCCTTCTATAATTCTAGTCTGATAAAACCCCAATTAAGATTTACTGAAAAATTCAAATTTCAAAACCAGCCAGCGGTTGAATCTTCCCTTTATCTTCCTCAGCAGATTTGTTCTCCAGATCTGTGTTGATGTTTTTCTCTATGCAAACTCTTTCTCTGGAAAGGCACCTCTCAGAGAGTTCTGACTAGCAGCTTACATCTGTTGGTCTTTTGGCAGTTCTCCCACAACTGTTCAATTTTCCCCAGTCTTATACCCCCAAAGCATCGGATTGTATCATTGGCTTTCAATATTGTCAATACACTAAATTCAAACTTGATTGGAGTTTGTTTTTTGGGAGTAATATTTAAATTCATAGGCCTAATTCAAATTTGTTTTTGTCTCCAGGCAACCAGCTACCCTAGCTGCTGGACCATAGGTGACATTGTATCTTATTCAGAACACTTGGTGCTGTCAGGTAGTTCTGCTAGCTTTTAACTCTCTTAAAAGTACAGTGCATCTGGATATTCATAACATTTGGGACCTCTGTTTTTTGTCATTTTTATAAATGATTTGGATGAGGAAGTGGAAGGGTGGATTGGTTAGTTTGCCAATGACACAAGGGTTGGTGAAGTTGTGGATATTGTGGAGAACTGTTGTAGGTTGCAATGAGACACTGATGAGATACAGGACTGATAAGTGGCAGATGGATTTCAACCTGGAAAAGTGTGAAGTCATTCATTTTGGAAGATGGAATTTGAATGCAGAATACAGGGTTAAAGGCAGAATTCTTGGCAGTGTGGAGGAACAGAGGGATCTTGGGATCCATATCCATAGATCCTTCAAAGTTGCCACCCAAGTTGATAGGATTGTTAAGAAGGCGTATGGTATAGTAGAACAGTAGAACAGTACAGTACAGAACAGGCCCTTCAGCCCACGATGTTGTACCGACCATTGATCTTCATGTATGCACCCTCAAATTTCTGTGACCATATGCATGTCCAGCAGTCTCTTAAATGTCCCCAATGACCTTGCTTCCACAACTGCTGCTGGCAACGTATTCCATGCTCTCACAACTCTCTATGTAAAGAACCCACCTCTGACATCCCCTCTATACTTTCCTCCAACCAGCTTAAAACTATGACTCCTCGTGTTAGCCATTTGTTGTTGGCTTTCATTAGCAGGGGGATTGAGTTTAAGAGCTGTGAGGTTATGCTGCAGCTGTATAGAGTTCTGGTTAGACCACACTTGGAATATTGTGTTCAGTTCTGCTCGCCTCATTATAGGAAAGATGTGGAAGCTTTAGAGAAGTTGCAGAGGCGATTTACCAGAATGCTGCATGGAGGGCATATCTTATGAAGAAAGTTTGAGGGAGCTAGGGCTTTTCTCATTGGAGCGAAGAAGGATGAAAGATGACTTGATAGAGGTGTACAAAATGTTGAGGCGCATAAATAGGGTGGATAGTCAAAGAGTTTTTCCAAGGGTGCAAATGGCTATCACAAGGAAGCACAATTTTAAGGTGATTGGAAGAAGGTTTAGGGGAGATGTCAGAGGGAGGTTCTTTACTCAGTATGGTGGGTGAATGAAATACACTGCCAGCAATGGTCTTAGAATCAGAAACATTAGGGACATTTAAGCAACTCTTGGATAGGCACATGAAGTTAGTACAATGAAGGGTATGTAGGTTAGTCAGATCTTAGAGGAGGATAGAAGGCCAGCACAGCGTCAAGGGCCGAAGGGCTTGTACTGCTATACTGTTCTATGTTATGAACAATGAAATACCTGTGGAACCTTGACATTCTGAAAACTAAAGCAAGGGTTTTGCTTTCTATGTTGCAGTAGTTGCCTGAAGTATCGTCAGAAATTTAGAACCAGCGGCAGTGTAATAGTCTTTTTGCTCTTTAATACACTTGCTTTAAAGAGTTTCTCAGATGCATCTACTTATAATGCCTTAAGCTTGGATTACGAATACATTTTCTGGAAAATAAAGAGTTTTTGAGAGATTGAAGAATATGTTGGTAATCTTCCTAGGACATATATGGTACATTTTTGCACAGTAAGTCTCAAAGAAGAGATACTTTGGTCACCAGAACATAGGGGCATGAAAAAGCGAAGGAACTGAGATACCTTTGCTTTGCACATATAGGCAGCTTTGGTGCATCTTCCAACTTTGTAGGATTGGGTCTAATACCCTTTGAAAAGTAGATTGGTCTGAAGAAGTTGATTTGACTCAAGTTGTTTGACTTATTTTACTGTTGAGAATGAAACAGGGTTTTCTTTGCTGCTGCCATGACCTGATAAAGGCTTGTGTCATACTCATGTTTAGTTTTTGTGAGAATTGTAATGTCACTTATGATAGAGGGACAAGTAGACAGAATCTCTTTGATATCATCCATATGTTGTTGGCTATATCCTGGCTAATGGATAATCCAAATAATAATGTGAAAACACTATCCATTAAAAGCTGTTTTGAAAATGTCAGTTCTTATAACTCTGGGAAAGATGTATGGGAAAAATACCCATTATAGTCATTAAGCTTGGCTCCTCCCTAGTAGGAAGGTCATGTGGAAATCTTTCGAATCCAAAGTTCAGTGCCTTGGAGCTAAACAAACAGAATGCCAATTTTCTACAAAAGATGAGTAATGAAATTGTTCCAGTGTAATGCTCAACTTTGCAAATGATATTGATTCGTGCCATGGAGTTCAATTCCAGTTTGAGCTTATTCTGATCATGAACTTACAAGGAGGTCCAATGGTGGGTTGGATATCATTTTTCAAAACGAAAACAGCATTTCCTTTAAAGCTACCAGTAGAATGAAAATGGTCTGGCTGGAGGTGGATAGCCATGGATAGATTCGATGCTGTGATCTGGAGTCTTTAATGTTAGAATTGACACACTGGTCTACCAGCATGCACAGATCTATCAATTATCACAATCCATGAGGTAAACCAATGATGTAAAGTCCCACTGGATCGACATGGTAGAAGGTTTGTGGGCGCACGGTGGCACAGTGGTTAGCACTGCTGCCTCACAGCGCCAGAGACCCGGGTTCAATTCCCGCCTCAGGCGACTGACTGTGTGGAGTTTGCACATTCTCCCCGTGTCTGCGTGGGTTTCCTCCGGGTGCTCCGGTTTCCTCCCACCATCCAAAGATGTGCAGGGTCAGGTGAATTGGCCATGCTAAATTGCCCGTAGTGTTAGGTAAGGGGTAAATGTAGGGGTATGGGTGGGTTTCGCTTCGGCGGGTCGGTGTGGACTTGTTGGGCTGAAGGGCCTGTTTCCACACTGTAATCTAATCTAATCTAATCTAATCTAATCTAATCTAAATCTAAAAGGTTTCAGGTATCCATTCCAAGAATCCATACCAATATTTAAGATGGATAATGCTGATGCATGGATTGAACAGACTTGTTGTAAGCAATTAGCTTACCATATATGGACTGCATCACATAATGCTATTTTCTCAAGTGCATCTTATGTAAGATGTGCAAAGTGATGATATTTCTACTTGCATCAGTGTTCATCTTGGCACGTAGCACATGTTATTAATTCCTTTCAGTCTGTTTAGCTGAAGCTAAGACCTTTAGCATTTTTGAATTGATCACATATTTGCAAACTGCAATGTTGCAGTTTACACTTCATTGACATACTTTCATGCCATGGATGGGAGTTTAAAAACATGCGTGACCATGTCCCTTTGTTGACTCTTCTTCACATGCCACTATGGAGATTAGATTAGATTCCCTACAGTGTGGAAACAGGCCCTTCAGCCCAACAAATCCACATGAACCCTCCAAAGAATAATTCACCCAGACCCATTTCCCTATGACTAATGCACCTAACACTATGGGAAATTTAAGCACGGCCAATTCTCCTGACCTACACATCTTTGGACTGTGGGAGGAAACCAGAGTACCCAAAGGAAACCCACGCAGACACGGGTTGAATGTGCAAACTCCACACAGTCACCGAGGCTGGAATCAAACCTGGGTCCCTGGTACTGTGAGGCAACAGTGCTAACCACTGAGCTACCGTGCCGCCCTTTGTATCTGAGAACTTGGACACCTTGCATAGTTTATCCCAATGTCCTTTTGTACTGAAGAAGCATCACTGGACCCAAAACATGAACGCTGCTTCCTCTCTATAGATGCTGTTGAGGTTTTCAGCAATTTCTGTTTTTGTTTCTGATTTCCAACATCGGCAGTTCTTCTGTTTTTTTTTGTCCCCTTGTAGAACATAGCTTGCATCTATCTTAAAATGTCAGGTACTGTAAGGTAGATGAGGCCATCCACATCCCATACAAAAATTGAATGGCTTACTTACCTTATTGACAGTTGCAATAGAAGTTGTAAAGTTGAGAATTTGCAGTTGCTGCTGCAATTGCTTCAAATGTGCATTCTCCTCTGGAAGTGCATCAATTGTTTAATATTTAGGTGTTTTTAGAAGTGCTTTTTGGGAAGATTGATGGGCATGGAGATAATGATCAGTTTCATTATCCTTTCAGCTAAGTTAAAATTGGTAAACTCAGATTCCATACATTAATATTGACATGTGTCTACAAATTAGTCAATGTTTTCACCCAACATTATCTTGAACATTAAGCTGATTTCCTAAACATTTACAAATTTTGTAAGGACTTTTCTGGTCATCACTAGAAATACCAAAGGATTCAATTTTTCAGAACCTTTTGTTTCCTAAATTGATAAAAAGTTTGACTGCCTGTCTTTATCAGCTATCTGTTGTTCGATGAAGTGGAGGTGCTGTTGTTAAACTGAGATGGACAAAGTTAAGAATCACACAACACAAGGTTATAATCCAACAGGTTTACAGAGGAACTTAGCTTACATTACTTAGCTTATATTACAGTGTGGAAACAGGCCTTTAGGCCAAACAAGTCCACACCGACCCGCCGAAGCGCAACCCACCCATACCCCTACATTTATCCCTTACCTAACACTACGGGCAATTTAGTATGGCCAATTCACCTTACCTGCACATCTTTGGACTGTGGGAGGAAACCGGAGCACCCGGAGGAAACCCACGCAGACACGGGGAGAATGTGCAAACTCCACACAGTCAGTCGCCTGAGGCGGGAATTGAACCTGGGTCTCTGGCGCTGTGAGGCAGCAGTGCTAACCACTGGGCCACCGTGCCACCCACCTCGATTATCCGAATACCAATTATCCGAAAATCGGATTATCCGAAGGAGATCTCAAGGGCCCAATAGAAATATTACAAAAAGACGTGTTTCCAACACTGATTGCGTCTTTTGTTTACAGTGATTAAATAGGCACCGTCTCCAAATGACTGATCTCCCACCCTTTCTCTCTCCCCACACTTTCACTGGAGTTCTACAGAGGTGTGTATCCTAAACCCCCCCTTGCCCAGATAATCTGGAGGGGGGGCTGTGTTGGGGGCGGGGCCTCACGTACTGTGATGCTGCCTTACCTCCTGAACGAGGAGCAGACTTAAAAAAACTCTGAGCCCCAGAGGAAAGGCATTTAATCGATTAACCGAACGAAATAGTGCCCGCCCATCATGTTCGGATAATCAAGGTTCCCCTGTATTTGTAAGTACTAGCTTTTGGCTAGTCAGGCTTCAGTTGCAAATTACAGTCCTTTTCACTGAGTCCGTGCCCACCAGGCTTTAGAATACAAGGCCTTGCTGTTGCTTACACTGGCCTCCAGCCAATGACTTGTCTCCAGGACTCAACTCCCTGGGCCAGCCTGGATTCAGACTGCCTCCTGCCCCGAGCTCCAGCCCTTGACCTGGCCCAGGGAGTTGAGGTGTGTGTAAATGTTGCTCCTTAGGTCCCTTTTAAACTGGGTGTGTTCTTGGAGAAGCGGTAATGGGCAGAGACTGACCAATCTTGGGATCATTTGGCATCAAGCTGCTCAGAGGGAGATCCAAGCTTACGTGTGTCATACTGACTTCCAAGGACTTTGTAACCCATCTTCCACTCTTATTTAACTTAATAACATTTTCATCATATTGTAAATCTCGGTCTGTGACTGACGAGAAATATAAGTAAAATCTGAATCTGTCTTAGTTTCACATTGATCTGGTTTGTTTCCTGGTGCACAGTTTTTAATTTCTATCATCTTTGTTACTGTTTACATTGTAAGGCTGATTGATTTTGTGATGACGTATGGATATCCTCAATTCATCTCAATTATTTCTCTGCTGAAAATTAAGGATGTGTGTGAAGGAGCTACTTAATTACTGTATACAACAGGAACCTCGATTATCCAAAGGACACAGGTGTGGAGTATTTTGTTTAGTTAATCAAATGCCGGATAACATAGTTAGCCAAGCATTGGGACCTCATGATCTTGTTTGGATAAATAGAAATTCGGCTAACCGAATGCCGGATAATCGAGTTTCCTCTGTAATTAACCACATATTCAGCTTGTAAGACCTTGATACTCCAAATACCAGGACAGAGGGTACATTGCATTGACATGATTTATATCCCACAAGTGTGCTGACCTCAACTCATAACTAAAAACACAGCTTAGTCTTCATTATGTATTCTCTTTGTACTCTATCTTTAAAATTAATTAGGTAAAGTTGCAAGTAAAAGATTAGATTAGATTCCCTACAGTGTGGAAACAGGCCTTTCAGCCCATCAGGTCCAATCAACACTCTGAAAAGTAACCCACCCAGACCCATTCCCCTACATTTTACCCCTAACTTCTCTGTGGGAAGCTAGGGAAGTGATTGCTGGGCCTCTTACTGAGATATTTGTATCATCAATAGTCACAGGTGAGGTGCCGGAAGATTGGAGGTTGGCTAACGTGGTGCTACTGTTTAAGAAGGGTGGTAAAGACAAGCCAGGGAACAATAGACCAGTGAGTCTGACATCGGTGGTGGGCAAGTTGTTGGAGGGAATCCTGAGGGACAGGATGTACATGTATTTGGAAAGGCAAGGACTGATTCAGGATAGTCAACATGGCTTTATGCATGGGAAATAATGTCTCACAAACTTGAATGAGTTTTTTGAGGAAGTAACAAAGAGGATTGATGAGGGCATCGCGGTAGATGTGATCTGTATGGACTTCAGTAAGGCTTTCGACAAGGTTCCCCATGGGAGACTGATTAGCAAGGTTAGATCTCATGGAATACAGGGAGAACTTGTCATTTGGATACAGAACTGGCTCAAAGGTAGAAGACAGAGGCTGGTGATGGAGGGTTGTTTTTCAGACTGGAGGCCTGTGACCAGTGGAGTGCCACAAGGATCGGTGCTGGGTCCACTACTTTTCATCATTTATATAAATGATTTGGATGTGAGCATAAGAGGTACAGTTAGTCAGTTTGCAGATGACATCAAAATTGGAGGTGTGGTGGACAGCGAAGAGGGTTACCTCAGATTACAACAGGATCTTGATCAGATGGGTCAATGGGCTGAGAAGTGGCAGATGGAGTTTAATTTAAATAAATGTGAAGTGCTGCACTTTGGGAAAGCAAATCTTAGCAGCACTTATACACTTAATGGTAAGGTCTTAGGGAGTGTTGCTGAACAAAGAGACCTTGGAGTGCAGGTTCATAGCTCCTTGAAAGTGGAGTCACAGGATAATGAAGGAGGTATTTGGTATGCTTTCCTTTATTGGTCAGAGTATTGAGTACAGGAGTTGGGAGGTCATGTTGCGGCTGTACAGGACATTGGTTAGGCCACTGTTGGAATATTGCATGCAATTCTGGTCTCCTTCCTATCGGAAAGATGTTGTGAAACTTGAAAGGGTTCAGAAAAGATTTACAAGGATGTTGCCAGGGTTGGAGGATCTGAGCTACAGGGAGAGGCTGAACAGGCTGGGGCTGTTTTCTTTGGAGCGGTGGAGGTTATAGAGGTTTACAAAATCATGAGGGGCATGGATAGGATAAATCTTTTCCCTGGGGTGGGGGAGTCCAGAACTCGAGGGCAAAGGTTTAGAGTGACAGGAGAAAGATATAAAAGAGACCTGAGGGGCAACCTTTTCACTCAGAGTGTGGTATGTGTATGGAGTGAGCTGCCAGAGGAATTGGTGGAGGCTAGTACAATTGCAACATTTAAAAGGCATCTGGAGGGGTATAGGAATGGGAAGGGTTTCGAGGGATATTTTAATAGTACACCATAATCCTTTGTGAATTGATTCCAGTGCAGCTCAAAGCACTTTTTTTGTGGTGAGATTCTAGCTTTTGGTGTATACTTCAACCAAGATGAGAAAATCTACAATTCTAGATCTCTGAAATAAAAACAGAAAATGCTGGAACTTGTGTAACTCAGGCAGAAACTATGAAGATAGACATGGAGTTAAACCAGAGATGGTAAATCTGTGGAACTCATTGCCACAGAGGGCTGTGGAGGCCAAGGCATTGAATATATTTAAAACAGAGATAGATAAGTTTTTAATTAGTATAGGAATCAAGGGTTACAGGAGAAGGAGATCTTATCGTCCTCAGCTCCATTTTCCTACCTTTTTTCAATAACCGTTGATTCCTATACTGATCACAAATGTCTATGTCAGCCTTGAATATACTCGATGTTGCAGCCTCAACAGCTCTCTGTGGTAAAGAACTGCACAGATTTACTGCCTTAGGAGAAAAAAAGTCTTCCTCGCTTCTGTCTTAAATGGGTGACTCCTTAGTCCGAGGAGAAAGTGAGGTCTGCAGATGCTGGAGATCAAAGTTGAAACTTTATTGCTGGAACAGCACAGCAGGTCAGGCAGCATCCAGGGAACAGGAGATTCGACGTTTCGGGCACAGGCCCTTCTTCAGGAAAGGGCCTGTGCCCGAAGAAGGGCCTGTGCCCGAAACGTCGAATCTCCTGTTCCCTGGATGCTGCCTGACCTGCTGTGCTGTTCCAGCAATAAAGTTTCAACCCTGACTCCTTAGTCCCACTCATTTAATCTGTCGATATCCATCTGTAGGCTCTGTGCGATGGTTGCTCCACCATAGCTCACCAAGGATTTTACAAATAGAGTCCAATTTAAAGAACAGTTGTACAATTTAGTGAAAATTAGTAGTAAGCCAGGCGACTGAAAACAGTTCGAGAAACCAGCTAAAGATAATTAATCAGAGCTATAGGAGGAGAAATTTGAAAAGACAAATAAAATTACCAAGAAATACAAAAAGAGACTCAGGAAGCTTTGTAATATATAGAGTAGCTGAAGTAAATTTTTGTCCCTTGGTAGATGAGACTGGGAAATTCATAATTGAGAAACAAGGAAATGGCAGAGGCATTGAAAAATATTTTAGGTCTACAAGACCATTAAAAACAGGAACAGGAGGCAGCCATTCAGCCCTTCAGGCCTGCTCCATCATTCAACAGGATCATGGGTGATCCGGCATGCCTGACATTCCATTTTCCTGCCTTGCCTGTATCCCTCAATTTCCCCTTATGATCAAGGATCTATCTATTCCAGCCTTAAATATACACAAAGATTTTGCATCTATCGACATGATAAAAGGCATAACCATCCCAAAAGTAGTCAAAAAAAGGGATAAAGGGAGGAAGGAGCTTTAAACAATTAAAATCGCTTTTTTAAATTAAACAGCATCTATGGAACCAAGAGTGTGCCAGTTGATCAAATATTCTGGATAATTAAGAGGTCCACATAATCAATGTAAAAACACATTCTAAGAAATAGAAATGTAATGCATGGATATACACATCTCTGTTATACTTTATTTACAGCATAAATCACTTAAATAATAATGCAACTTTGAACATATAACAGTACAGCACAGTATAGGCCCTTCAGCCCTTGATGTTGTGCCGACCTTTTATTCTACTCCAAGATCAAACAAGCCTACATACCCTTCATTGGGAAAAAGTCTTTGGCTATCCATCTCTATCTATGCCCCTCATCATCTTGTACACCTTGATCAAGTCACCTCTCATCCTTCTTCACTCCAATGAGAAAAGCCCTAGCTCCCTCAACCATTCTTCATAAGGCATGCCCTCCATAATGAGGCAAGCAGAACTGAACACAATATCCCAAGTGTGATCTAACCAGAGCTTCATTGGGCTGTATCATAACTTGCGGCTCAATCTCCCTGCTAATAAAAGTTAACACACCATATGCCGCCATAACAATTCTATCAACTTGGGTGGCAACTTTGAGGGATCTACGGACATGGACCCCAAGATTCCTCTGTTCTTCCACACTGCCAAGAATCCTGCCTTTAACCCTGTATTCTGCATTCAAATTTGGCCTTCCAAAATGAATCACTTCACACTTTTCCAGGTTGAAGTCCATCTGCCACTTATCAGCCCAGTTCTACATCCTGTCAATATCTCATTGCAACCTACAACAGCCATCCACACTATCCACCAACCTTTATGTCATCGGCAAACTTACTAACCCTTCCGCTTCCTCATCCAAGTCCTTTATAAAAATCACAAAGAGCAGAGGTCCCAGAACCGATCCCATGGTTGAGTTCCCAGCTGAATACTTTCCATCTACCACCATCCTCTGTCTTCTATGGCCTGCCAATTCACTATCCAGACAGACAGGTTTCCCTGTATTTCATGCCTCCTTACTTTCTGATTGAACCTACCATGGGGAGCCTTATCAAATGCCTTGCTAAAATCTCTGTACATTCACTGCTCTACCTTCATCAACGTATTTTGTCACATCCTTAGAGAATTCAATAAGGTTTGTGAGGCATGACCTGCCTCTCACAAACTCATGCTGACTATCTCTAATCAAGCCATGGCTTTTCAAGTCTTCAGATATCCTGTCTCTCAAAATCCTCTCCAATAATTTGCCCACCACTGACGTAAGACTGATTGGTCTGTAGTTTCCAGATTACCCTTATTCACTTGCTTGAACAAGGGAATAACATTTGTTGCCCTCCAATCATCTTGTACTACTCCAGTGGACAGTGAAGACGCAAAGATCATCACCAAAGGCACAACAATCTCTTTCCTCACTTCCTGTAATAACATTGGATGTATCCCGTCTGGTTCAGGGGACTTATCTATCCTTATGTTTTTCAAAATTTTCACCACATCCTCCTTCTTAACATCAACCTGTTCGAACATATCGGACTGTTTCATTCTGTCCTCACAAATGTCTAGGTCCCTTTCAGTAGTGAATATTGAAGCAAAGTATTCATTAAGGACCTCCCCTAATTCCTCTGACTCCAGGCGCACGTTCCCTCCTCTATCCCTGATTAGCCCTACCCTCACTCTGGCCATCCTCTTGTTTCTCACTTAAGCGCAGAACTCCTTAGGGTATTCCTTAATCCTACCTGCTAAAGCTTTGTCATGCCCCTTTTGAATTCTAAGTCCATTCTTCAGATCCTTCCTCGATACCTTCTAACCCTCTAGAGCCCTGTCTGATCCCTTGCTTCGAGGAGAAAGTGAGGACTGCAGATGCTGGAGATCAGAGCTGAAAATGTGTTGCTGGAAAAGCGCAGCAGGTCAGGCAGCATCCAAGGAACAGGAGAATCGACGTTTCAGGCATAAGCCCTTCTTCAGGAAGGGCTGAAGAAGGGCTTATGCCCGAAACGTCGATTCTCCTGTTCCTTGAATGCTGCCTGACCTGCTGCGCTTTTCCAGCAACACATTTTCAGCTCTGATCCCTTGCTTCCTCAACCTTAAATAAACTTCCTTCTTCCTCTTGACTAGATGTTCCACTTCCCTTGTCATCCAAGGTTCTTTCACCCTACCATCCCTTCCTTGCCTCAGTGGGACAAACCTGCCCAGCACTATCAGCAAGTACTCCCTAAACAATTTCCACATTTCTATCGTGCATTTCCCTGAGAACATCTGTTCCAAATTTAGGTACTCCAGTTCCTGCCTAATAGCATTATAACTCTCCCTCCTCCAATTAAATACTTTCCCATACCGTCTGCTTTGTATCTCTTCATAACTATAGTAACTTTGCCTTAAATAAAACTTAGCAGCAGAGAGCCTTCTCACTTGCACCCTCAACTGACTACTTGGACATCAGGGGAGATTGCGATAATACAGTACACTCGTGGCATTTGAAGTATATAATCTTTGCCGGTTTATTGAGACTGCTGGTTCATAAGGTATCAGTTACCATACTCAGTAAATTCATACGACTAAAGGCTGACAAGTCCTCTAGAACTATAACATTTAAAAGACATCTGGATTGGCCTATGAACAGGACGACTTTAAGAGATATGGGCTAAACTCTGGCAAATGGGGATAGGTCAGATTGAGATGTCTTGTTGGCATGACGAGTTGGACAGAATGGTCTGTTTCCATGCTGCATGACCACGTCTCTATAACTGCTGCTTGGTGTCTTTGGGACTTAAAAGAAATTGCTGCAACCTTTGAAAATTAACTAGATTATGGAATTTTTCAACTCAATGGAACCTATTCAAGGAAGGAGAAAAATCTCGAAATTTGGGGCCCAGTTAGATTAACATTTGACATTAGAAAAAGCTGGAATTCATTATTAAGGGGTGAGTATCACGGCATTTAAAAAAAAATACAAGAGTCAACATTGGTAGGCGAAAAAGAGATCATGTTTTACTAATTTGTTAGATTCTTTGAGGGTGTAACAAGTGGGATGGTTAAATGAGAACCAATGGATATAGATTTCCAAAAGGCATTTGAGAAGATGCCATATAGAAGATTATTATGTAGAAGATAAGAAGTTATGAAACAAAAACAATTTGCTAGAGAAACTCAAGAGGTCTAGCAGCATCTATTAAGAAAGAAAGAGTTCACATTTCAAGTCCAGACTTACTTCTTCAGAATGCTTACTGTTAACTCTGTTTCTTATTCCACAGATGCGATCTGACCTGCTGAGATTCTTCAGCAATTTGTTTTTGTTCCAGATTTCCAATTATGATATTGGGGATGATACATTATTATGAATAGAAGATTGTGAAATGGACAATAAATTAATTATTTTCAGGCTGACAAACTGCAACCAGTGGAGTGCCACAGGATCAGTGCTGGGGTCTTAAATACTTCTGACTTGGATAAAAAGACTGTGTATTATATTCAAATGTGCTGACAACACAAAATTAGTAGAAAAGCAAATTGTGTGGACTATGAAGAAATACTGCAGATTGCAAATGAAACTGCTTTAATTTCAAAGCATGACCTGGTGTCCTCAATTTTTGTTACATGCCACCCCCACACACAGCTGTGAATTGTTTGTGTCTTTCTGACTTAGCTCTCAGCAAAATAGGACAATGTTCCCCTTCTTACACCTTCATGTACATTCACTTTACATCTTGAACTCCCCTTCACCACTATAAAGGCAACCCTTAGTCTTTGACTGTGGGCATTTTCATAATTTCTCCCATTTGCTACTTCTCCTCAGCATAAAAACCATAATTTTCCCTTTCAATTCTGAAGAAATCATATCAGACTTAAAATGTTAACTCCGTTTCTCACTCCAGACCTGCTGAGTTTCTCCAGAAATCTGTTTTTATTTAAATTGAATTAATGTTTACAATGAAACTAAAATTTCCACAATGTCACTGCAAAACATAGATGGGCACTGAAAGAGATACATTTCAGTTACTGCAGTTCTGTGGAAAGTGAGCACTAAATCAATGTGTAATTATAAAGCTCCTCAAATAGCCTTCTTTGGAGGCATGAACGCAAGAGTTCTGAATTTGGCAGCTTCAAACCATAGGTCAACTTCTCAACATCCACCCTCACTCACTCACTCAGAAGTCTTTGCACTCCCATGAGGCTTGTGAGTCACCTTCAATCATATCCTCTAAATTCTCCCAGATAAATGCGTTTGAACTGATGTGTGGATTGAAAATGTGACTGAGGCAGAATGTGGTTTGAGAGGTTGTGACAGAGGTACATGGGGCAAAGTTACATCCCAGAGATTCCTGTGTGGCCTAATTATCAACCTCTTCCACACTGTCACTGTCTAGTCTTCCAGCGAAGTTTGAAAATTGGAAAATGCAGACTGGGCAGCATCTGTAAAAAGAAAAATAATGTTTCAGGTCAATAACCCACCCAGGAGAAGGAAGGGATTATATCTACTTTATTTTGATCAACATCATTTTTCATATTTTTCCCCTCTCACTTTAAACCTATGCCCTCTAGTTTTGGCTCCTCCACCCCAGGGAAAAGACTTTGTCTATTTACCCTATCCATGCCCCTTATGATTTTATAAACCTCTATAAGGTCACACCTCAGCCTCCAACGCTCCAGGGAAAATAGCCCAGTCTATTCAGCCTCTTCATACAGCTCAATCCTCCAACCCTGGTAACATCCTTGTAAATATTTTCTGAACCTTTCGACTTTGACAACAACCTTTCTATAGCAGGGAAACCAGAATCTTCCTCTTTTATACCAATTTCTGTTCTTGAATTCTAAGACCACAACGTCAAAGCTAAGAATGGATGAAGATTACACCTCTGGGGTTTTTATCAGAAAGAGAAGGGGAGGAAGCTTCCAGTTGTGTAGTGCTTCATGAAGATAAGACATCTTTTGTCACAAACCTGCAGTGTCATCATGTTCCAAATTTTCCTTCTTCCCACTGCAAGAGCAGTGATTTTCCAGGAGGTCAAAAAATATTCCCTGTTGAGGACAGCACTTGAGTAACTTACCTGAAATGGACATTAGGTAATGCAATACTATATTTATGTGCCTCCTGGCTTGCCACATGGTCTCCACCATAAAATACCTACTGTAGGTATCCATCTTAGAGAACATTGAACAAAAACACAGAACAAATTAGACTGTTACCTGCAAATTTGCAACATGATATCAGAATAAAGCTGAGATTGAGTGTTGGAGAGCTGTGCAGAAGCACAACTACTAAAAGAGAACAGAGGTATGATAAGAGCTGTTGAAAACTAAAAAACAAAACAGAGAAGCAGGCTGTGGTTGCAAGGATAGGGTAAGACACAATGGTTGCAAATGTTCCTTTCCCAGGAGAATTTGAAATGAAAGATGATAGAAGCAGAAATGGCAGCTTTTCCATTTGCAATGGCAAAATTACAACATTATGACACATGTAATTAACAAGCCAGAGCAGCTATGAGGAGCTACACATGTTTAATTCTTGGGGAAGAGATTGTTACAAAGTGCATTCCACGTTAAATTTTTCTGATGAACAAAATAAATGAACAACAGAAATTTTCAAATCCTAGAGGGCACACCTTGAACTCCAAGTGAACATCTCAGTGTTTACTGTGGAAAAGGACATGGAAGAGATAAAATATAGGGAATTAGATGGTGACATCTTGAAAAATGTCCATATTACTGAGGAGGAGGTGCTGGATGTCTTGAAATGCATAAAAGTGGATAAATCCCCAGGACCTGATCAGGTGTACCCGAGAATTCTGTGGGAAGCTAGGGAAGTGATTGCTGGGCCTCTTGCTGAGATGTTCATCAATGGTCACAGGTGAGGTGCCAGAAGACTGAAGGTTGGCTAATGTGGTGCCACTGTATAAGAAAGGAGGTGAGGACAAGCCAGGGAACTATAGACCGATGAGCCTGACGTCGGTGGTGGGCAAGATGTTGGAGGGAATCCTGAGGACAGGATGTTCATGTGTTTGGAAATGCAAGGACTGATAAGGGACGGTCAACATGGCTACGTGCATGGGAAATCATGTCTCACAAACTTGATTGAGTTTTTTGAAGGAGTAACAAAGAGGATTGATGAGGGCAGTGCGGTAGATGTGATCTATATGGACTTCAGTAAGGCATTCAACAAGGTTCCCCATGGGAAACTGGTTAGCAAGGTTAGATCTCACAGAATAAAGGGAGAACTAGCCATTTGGATGCAGAACTGGCTCAAAGGTAGAAGACAGAGGGTGGTGGTGGAGGGCTGTTTTTCAGACTGGAGGCCTGTGACCAGTGGAGTGCCACAAGGATTGGTGCTGGGTCCACTACTTCTCATCATTTATAGAAATGATTTGGGTGTGACCATAAGAGGTATATAGTTAGTAAGTTTGCAGATGACATCAAAATTGGAGGTGTGGTGGACAGCAAAGAAGGTTACCTCAGATTACAACAGGATCTTGATCAGATGGGCCAATGGACTGAGAAGTGGCAGATGGAGTTTAATTTAGATAAATGCGAGGTGCTGCATTTTGGGAAAGCAAATCTTAGCAGAACTTATACACTTAATGGTAAGGTCCTCTGGAGTATTGCTGAACAAAGAGACCTTGGAGTGCAGGTTCATAGCTCCTTGAAAGTGGAGTTGCAGGTAGATAGTATAGTGAAGGAGTTATTTGGTATGATTTCCTTTATTGGTCAGAGTATTGAGTACAGGAATTGGGAGGTTATGTTGCAGCTGTACAGGACATTGGTTAGGCCACTGTTGGAATATTGCGTGCAATTCTGGTCTCCTTCCTGTAGGAAAGATGTTGCGAAACTTGAAAGGGTTCAGGAAAGATTTACAAGGATGTTGCCAGGGTTGGAGGATTTGAACTATAGGGAGAGGTTGAATAGACTAGGGCTGTTTTCCATGGAGCATTGGAGGCTGAGGGGTGACCTTATAGAGGTTTACAAAATCATGAGGGGCATGGAATGGAAAAATAGACAAAGTCTTTTCCCTGGGGTGGGGGTGTCCAGAACTAGAGGGCATAGGTTAGGGTGAGAGGGGCAAGATATAAAAGAGACCTAAGGTGCATCTTTTTCATGCAGAGGGTGGTACGTGTATGGAATGAGCTGCCAGAGGAAGTGGTGAGTCTGGTAAAATTGCAACATTTAAAAGGCATTTGGATGAGTATATGAATAGGAATGGTTTGGAGGGATATGGGGTGGGTGCTGGCAGGTGGGACTAGATTGGGTTGGGATATCTGGTTGGCATGGACAAGTTGGACCGAAGGGTCTGTTTCTGTACTGTACATCTCTATGACTCTTTATGAATATTAGAAGTTCAATATTTGCGCCAAAATTGAAAAAAGAATACACTATCTGGCAGCATTAATATAGCTTACAGAATCCTGTAAATTTGCACAATTATAAAAAAAAGTCTAATTATAGACAGGATATTATTAGCCAATCCTGTATTAGCTGAGGTTGCCATGAACATCTCACCTTCTCAATGTCACCTCTCAGCTGAGGCGTTAAACCACCACCAATCATGTCTTTGTAATGAAAGGGCAGCCCTGTGGTCCTCTGGGACAATGATGATATTTCATTCATCATAAGAGAACCTGCAGTGAACGTACATCCACTGAGAGCAAAAACCTACTCTCAGGAAAGTGATCAACATGTGGAGAAGTACAGATGTTGTAAATGAACAGGTAGAGAATAAAGATTTGGGAGATTTGACTTAACCAAGTCAAATGGCAAGGCTGAGCTGGCAATGAAAATTGCTAAACGAATCAAAGAATTTAAGCAAAGCCCTCACAGATGTATATAAGAAAATCTCTTTATGATGAAATCTACTGAAAGCATGAAGAATTGCCCATTAAATGTTACATGACCAATAGCAAAGAAAAACCATCAAGGTGTATGTAGTAACAGTGAGTGAGTAAATCAAGGTAAAATAGGAGAAAGTCATATTTCATTTTGATAAAATTGCCAAATAATTGCCAGAACTGAATAGTGGAGAATCAGTCAGGAGACATGTCTTCAACAGTCTCAGTAAGAATTGGCCCCAATGTCAACTTGGGACCTGGACAGAGCAGTTGTCACCTTGGCCAAATGCAATGATGGAAGTTAATGACCAAGCATACCTTCATAGCAGCAGGCACAGCAGACATCTACACACAACTCGAGAAGCTGTTCGTTCCTTCACAGCAGACGGCCGATTGGAAGATGTGAACTTACCAAATGCACAGACCACAGATGAATATCAGGCCCAGAAGTCCATTGCAACCAAATAACAGAAATGGAACAACAATCAATACCACATCAACAATGACTTGGAAACAACACTTCCTGGAGAAGTTACATTTTCAGAAGAACAATCATACCTGGATGCATGTATGTCATTAAGAGAGTGGCACAATTTAAAGTCTGTAAATGTATTGCATGTGCAGTGACTGACAAGAATAGCAAACTGCTAATGCATGTGAACAGTTCTATGTATAATGAGTAACATGGGTAACTCACCATGTACATTACAATCCTTGTAAAGGGGAATTGTTTGGGAAAACAATGTAAAACTGCACTAGTGTGTCACTTGGCTTGCTGCAGTGTGTGATCCCCACCATGAGGCACTCACTGCAGACATCTATTTCATAGCCAGTTCAATAAAGACACTGTAGAAGCTAAAGAGAGTGCTCTTGTGGGGCAGTGGTAATGTCTCTATGTTGAGCCTGGAGGACAGGGTCCACGTCCGACCTACTCAAGGTATGTCATTAACATCACTGAACAGGTTGATTAAAAATAGATACAAGCTAGACTACTGTCCTGTAACCTCCAAACAGTTTCTTTTCAAACTAGCAAGTGGAATAAATGAGCTGCTTGTGCTGAATGGCATCGACAACTTGAACAAGAGATATGAGCATATTAACTAGTTCAAATAAAGGAAGGTGTTTGAACATGAAAGTATTTTCTCTTGGTGGAGATTTGTAGCAATGCTAATAGGATCCTTACTGAATACCTCTTTAAACATTGTGAATAGTTAGTTGTTACTTTTAGTGGATGAAAGATATGTAGGTTCCAAAGAAATAGGAGAGTATTATGTGGCCTTGTCAGCCCTTGATATTTCATACTTGTTACAGCATTGATCTGCAGTTCCACCAATGACAGAGTTGGCTTTCAATGCCTGGATCTCCTCTCTTCACAGATTCCATAGACAGGCAAGCACTCTGTGTCACTTCAGCTCAGGAGGGTTAAACAGATCTGTTTCAGAAATTATAGCATCATCTATTTTCCCACATATGCATCCTAGTTTGGAAGTAGCTAGTGTAAGCAACCATGTTAAAATGTTTTACAAATTGGCGCAAAAGAAACACAAAAAAGAGGCAAAGTACAAGCTGAGTTGCAGTGAGTTGACATTTTTCCTAAATTTTATTTTTATTGATGACAATGAAATACATAAACATTTTAGTTTGTTTCCTTAGAACTGGAAGAAATTATAAATGGGCAGCATCCAAAAGGAACAAAAGAAAAAGGAAGTGGCAGGAGATGCACAATGATCAAACAAAATGGAACAGCCAGCTTTGATCAAGAACAAGAAATGGTTAAAAGGAGAAGTGATATCGTACCAGCTACAAAAGCTGGCAACCCTGCAGTAAACAATCCTTTTCAAATAGGGTATCTTCATATGGCTCAACTTAGCTGATGTCATAAGAGGCCAATCCTTCAGAGCAGGTTCTGCCATAAATGATGATTAGGGGTTTTATAAGATGATTAGGGGTTTAGATAGGGTTGACCGTGAGGACATTTTTCCACATATGGAGCCAGCTATTACGAGGGGGCATAGCTTTAAATTAAGGGGTGGTAGGTAATAGGACAGATGTTAGGGATAGGTTCTTTACTCAGCGAGTCGTGAGTTCATGGAATGCCCTGCCAGTAGCAGTGGTGGACTCTCCCTCTTTATGGGCATTTAAGCGGGCATTGGATAGGCATATGGAGGATAGTGGGCTAGTGTAGGTTAGGTGGGCTTGGATCGGCGCAACATCGAGGGCCAAAGGGCCTGTACTACGCTGTATTCTTCTATGTTCTAAATACATGAAGCTGTTAATTGTCATTGTGGGTATTTATTTTCAGTATTGGAGTCTGTTGTCAAGTTACTGTAGCCCCTGATTATCATGGTGGCCAGCAGTGTCATCATCAAAAGCAAGCACATTGACAGAGATCAACTGTTAGAAGATAAACGTGTGTAAAGTATTAAAGACAACTCAGCAAGGAGAATGGAAAACATGAAAACTGGCAAAGTAGAACAGGCATCTGCAGCCAAGAAGTCTAGAAGAATATAGTTCAGGTGGCAACAATTTCTGCCAACATGGATCTAAATGAATGTCTTTACAGCAAGAGATTTGTCTTATAAAGAAATATGTAAATGTAAAAGCCTACAAGTTGACTAATTTTTCAATAATTCTGCATCAGATTATTTTTAGAAGTATATCACATATGAGATTAATAGTTATATGCTAATAGCTTGACTAATAGCATTGTCAGTGATGTTCACCAAGACCTGGGTGAACATGTTTTCTAGTGAGGTCCTGTTCAAAATATGCTTATGTACATAAACAACATAAATACTTAACAAACGTTCATCAGGTTGCACAAGTATGATATCCAGTCCTCAAACGTCTAAGACTTTCAAAATCTTCATGATGTTTTTACAAATTACAAACCAAATGCCATTTTGTGGAAAAATTGCCCCAAGTTTATTTTCATATGATGGAATGGGCAGGGTTTGGGTGAGGTCAGAAAATCTTGATGTATATTCAGCATGCTTGTCAGTGGCCTTCTACCTCAGCCTCGTAACATGAGCTTTATCTCCAGTCGCGGTGAGCATAATGTAGGCTTGCACAACAATTTCAATTCCAATATGTTAAGGTCATTCTCTCATTTGAAGGAGTTTGGAGCTGAGGACCAAAGAAAAGGGAGTTGGAGAATAGTGTCAAAACGAGCAAATGTTGTTGCTATTTAGTACAGCTGCCCTCAATGTTCTGCTGATTGTTGCAACAAGTGAAAGATATAGGCAAATACCTGCAACAGGGATCAAGGAGGTGTGGCTGAACATGCAGAGTGGGCTAGAAATTGAAGCATCGTACCAACTTAGTGAAGAAAGCAAGGTACTTAGAAAAGAGTAGTTGATTGCCACATTAACCTTTATCCTGCTGTCTGCAGCATTTTAGCACCTTACTGTGCTCTATCAAGCACTCTCTAATGTACTTCACCTCCCAACCATTCACTCTGTAGTTGCTTCCCTTTCTTTGCACTATCTCCATTTCTACATCCACTACTTCACTCACCTTTAATCTTATGTAATGTTGAATCCTCCTTCAGTAACTCTTCCTACATGGTTTTGGATTACCATCCCATTATATTCAATCATAAGATTCTTCCTTCTTTCCTTGCAGTGCTCACACAACACCAGTTTATAGTCCAATGGATTTATTGGAATCACAAGCTTTCGGAGTGCTGCTCTTTTGTCAGGTGAAGAGCAGGGCACAGCACAGGCACAGAATTTATAGGTGGAGAGATAATGGCAAGATAATTCCAGGTAATTAAGTGTGTCAACAGATAAGTAAAAATAGTGTGAATTGAGTGTCGACATAAAAAGTCTTTGCAGGTGATCAAAAGTGTCAAACAGTGTGAGTGAAGTGTCAACAGCTGAATAAAAAGTGAAGGGATGACTTATGAACTGATCAATTAGAGCTCAGGGATAATTGCAAATAATCAAAAATAAAATAATGTTATAGACAAACCAAATGGCTGGAACAATGAGTAGGTATCAGATTTACATGCCAAGGGTCTAACCAAAGTAACAATTAACCAAAAACTGTACAAATTAATTGAGATAATAACAAATTATCAAGGTAGTGGTGTCAAAACAGAACAGTAAGAATGATTTTACAAACACAGAATAGTATGGTGGGGTTGCATGTAATGCGACATGAACCCACCATCACAGTTGAGTCTGTCCTCATGAGCATGGTGATATGGTGCTATTTCTCAGGAAGTTGCATGGGAGAGCTCTGATGGTGGGAGAACTTGGGATCAGGATGTAGGAAAAACACCTGCTCCTCCTACCTTAAAAGGAAAAGGAATATTACTGATGCATTGTCTCTTACTGACCCCCATTACCCCCACTGACCCTGACATATTGTAGTTGGGATTCCCAAAGTCTTAGCAACCCATTTGCTCAAAGCAAGGTAGATGGACACTCAGTTCCTGTGATCTGTCCTGTCTCATCTGAATGAAAGCTTGTACCTAGATTAGAACAGAGAACATTACAGTGCAACACTGGCCTTTCAGACCTCGATGTTGCGGCGACATGTGAAACCAATCTGAAGCCAATTTAATCTACATCTAGAATGTAGGAGCTTTTAACCCTCAACCAATCCACTTGCCCATAATGAACACCTCATCCAACCTAGGCTACACCACATCCTTGATGGTTTGAGTGTGATGTACAGAGTGGTGGAAGGTAAAACATTGTGTGGAAATGTATGCCCTCAATCATAACTCTGGAACCATGATGTGTAGATTCTTTACAACAATCTCATGCCAGTAAGAGCCTTGAGCTCATGTAGCTCTGCAGTCTGGTAGGTCCAGTATATCAGTGCAGAGCTTGGAACGAGGAAATTGGAAAGATTAACCCCGCGGAGATATGATGTGGAGGTGCTGGTATTGGACTGGGGTGGAAAAGGTAAAATATCCCACAACGCCGGGTTATAGTTCAACAGGTTTATTTGAAACCACAAGCTTTCAGAGCACTGCTCCTTTAGCTGCCGGAGAAAAGGCAGGGGCTCCAAAAGCTTGTGGTTTCAAGTAAACCTGTGGCACAATAACCCAGTGTTGTGTGATTTTTCACCTAAGGAGATAGTGAGGAATGCAGATGCTGCAGAGTCAGAGTTGATAAAGTGTGGTGTTGGAAAAAGAACAACAGGTCAAGCAGCATCTGGGGAGCAGGAGAGTCAACATTGTGGGCAGGATTCTTCATCAGGACTGGGGAGGGGGAAGGGGACTGAGAAATAAATCAGGGGTGAGGCTAGGGGAAAGGTAGGCAGGATGGCTGTAGGTAGATGTAGGTAGGAAGTGACTGTGATAGGCCAGTGGGAAGAGTGGAGTGGATAGGTGGGAAAGAAGATGGACAGGTAGGTCAGGTCAAGAGGGCTTCACCACATCGGAGGGTTGGATCAGAGATGGTGGAAGAGAAGATTTGAAAACTGGTGAATTCAATGTCAAGGCCATGTGGTTGTAGGCTCCTAAGGTGAAAGATGAGGTGTTTCTCCTCCAGTTTGCGGGTGGCCCGGTTTAGATGGTGGAGGAGGCCCAGAATGGACATGTCATCAGGGGAGTGGGAGGGGGACTTGAAATGGATGGCCAGTGGAAGGTGGGGTTTGTTGGTGCATACAGGCCAGAGATGTTCCCTGAACTGTTCTGTGAGTTTGCGCCCATTCTCTCTGATGCAGAGGAGACCATACTAAGAGCAACAGATGCAGTAACTTAGGTTTGAGGATATGCAAGTAAATCTCTGCCAGATTTGGAATGATCCTTTGGGGCCTTGGAAGGAAGTGACGGGGAGGTGTGGGTGCAGGTTTTGCACCTCTTGAGGTGGCAGGGGAAGGCACCAGGTGTGGAGAGAGAGTTGGTGGGGAGTGTGAACCAAACAAAGGAGTTGCAGAGGGAACAGTCCCTACGGAACACATATAGGTGTGGGGAGAGAAATATATTTTGGTGATTGAGTCTGACTGTAGATGGCAAAAATGGTAGAGGATGATGCATTGGATTTGGAGATCAATGGGGTGGAATGTGAGGACCAGGGGATTCTATCCTTGTTGTGGTTGGGAGTGGGGTTCGAGGGCAGAGGTGCGGGAAATGGAGGAGATGCAATTGAGGGCACTGTTGATCACGGGGGATGAACTCCTGGCAAAACTGTTGGGTAGGAAGGTCAATGGGAGAGCAGGGACAGGAAATTAGTTTATCTGGAGCCATCAACCATTGGCCCAACATATCCTATCAAGAAGTCAAAGGGACAGAGGGAAAATGTAAGGTGAGTGTTGAAGGACTAATGTTTCGGGTGTTTTTAATGGTGTGTACCTGAGGGCAGAGAAATGAAAGGACACACAATAGCAGGAGTAATAAATACAAAACCTGAGAGAGGTAGGGTAACAGAAATAATGATTTCAAGTCTGGAGCAGCCAAATTGTGTATGCAAATATTCAGAGAAACACAGAGCATCACACATGGTCACAAGATCAGGAGAGCTACATTTTGAAATAAACAAAAGAATAGGGAAAAAAAGGTTAGAAAACCATTGGACCTCTTGCTTTAACACTAACACCGTGTGGGCGGCACGGTGGTACAGTGGTTAGCACTGCTGTCTCACAGCGCCAGAGACCCGGGTTCAATTCCCGCCTCAGGCGACTGACTGTGTGGAGTTTGCACGTTCTCCCCGTGTCTGCGTGGGTTTCCTCCAGGTGCTCAGGTTTCCTCCCACAGTCCAAAGATGTGCACGGTCAGGTGAATTGGCAGTATTAAATTGCCCATAGTGTTAGGTTAGGGGTATGGGTGGGTTTCGCTTCGGCGGGTCGGTGTGGACTTGTTGGGCCAAAGGGCCTGTTTCCACACTGTAATCTAATCTACACAATCTAAAGTTAATGCTCATTGATTGGAATTAGTAACAGACTGATATGCAGGTGCAGAGACATGTGTGTGAGACTAGAAGCTATTTAAAGGTCACAGCACTGACATATGTATTTCCATGAATTCAAATATTCCGTGGCCACAGTGAAACAGCTGTTGCTGGTGCCTAGACTTCCACACACAAAAATGATTAGCAAGCTGACAGACAGTGGTCCATGTGGATGGATTCTTGGGAATCTGCTGTTTAATCAAAGAAAAACAACAGTAAATGTACTGCCCTGAAAGTCATCAATGTCAAACCGAGACTTGAGAATAGCTTTAGTGAAACCAATTTGACCATTTTCCATTAAAACTTCAAGGGCAGTAGGCTCTGTGATATAAAATTAATTCCCCAGTTTGATCACTGCCAGTTAAGCAAAAGCTACAGCTATAAATCACTGTTTCATTCACTATTGCAGATACAGGAAAGATACTTCCATGGTGTGTTTTGACATTCAGGCAGTGACAGGTGACTGAAATTTGTTGAATATGTCCCTCACTGAAAGTACTGTGTAGAATCCCTTGAGAAGAATAGTGTTGATACATTGGTGATCCATTTAGTCCCTGATCCGGTTAAAATTAGTGTGAATTGTTGGTAGCAGTGTTTCATTTGAAGGCTAGATATAACCTAATGTTCGCAACTGAACCTTATCCTCAGTGCAGGGAAATCCTGACTCACCTCACTCCACTTAAATCAATACCACCCTTCCCAGTTTCTGCCTAACTATATTGTTTTTGCTGTGTGCACTAACCTGGATTTTAAATATACTTTTTTTTGCATTCATTTTATAGGCTAATTTCAAAGCTCAATTTTTGAGTTTCTACAGGTACTCAAAATGCAGATATCTAAATACAAAAGGTAATCCCATCTGGCATTGAATATATAAATAATGGAAGGTTAGACACATTTCTGACATAGAAACTGCTATAAAAATAAATACTTTTTTGTTGATATACCCTTTTATTTTTATTTGCCTGCAAGATACTCCCTAAACAGCATTAATTAATACTTTCCCTTCAGATAATTACAGAGAAATATACCTCTGTGATGTTTTGAAGGGGCATCCTGGATGAAGGTCTAAGATGGGCCTGCACTGCGCTGTAAAGTTCTATGACTCAGTAGCTCCATACGCCTGGTGAATTATAATCATTAACAGAACCGGATAACACCTGCAGCATAGCGATGATGTTCAAAATGATCTCATTACTAAATGAGACATTTTGATCTGACAGCTGAGAACAGACTGTCAATTTATAAAAGACTGATTAAACCACAAGTAACATTTGGGCTGCCTCAGCCACCAGTTTTAATAATTATTTTTTCCACCAAGTCAGGATAGATTAGATTAGATTACTTACAGTGTGGAAACAGGCCCTTCGGCCCAACAAGTTCACACCGACCCACCGATGCGCAACCCACCCAGATCCATCCCCCTACATTTAACCCTTCACCTAACACTACAGGCAATTTAGCACAGCCAATTCATCTAACCTGCACATTTTTGGATTGTGGGAGGAAACCGGAGGACCCAGAGAAAACCCACGCAGACACGGGGAGAATGTGCAAACTCCACGCTAGAGAGTCAGGAATTGAACCCAGGTCTCTGGCGCTGTGAGGCAGCAGTGCTAACCACTGTGCCACCGTGCCGCCCACTGCCGTCCTTGATGTGTCTAACCATGTCTCTCTCCATTCATGTTTCCTATGTCCATCATAGGTGTTTTATCAAAAGAGAGTGAAGTATTATTAAAATTATATGGTAACTCATGATCACTTAGTTCTTTGCCCTGCAGACTTACCTTTTGCGAGATTATCAAATATAAACTTACCATTCAAAGGTCTAAATGAGCCAATGAAAACTTTCTTCTTTTAAATAATGGTGCATTATATCTCTATGAAATTAGACCAACAGGTTATTTTCACACTTTTTGCAACAAAATCCATACATCATAAACCATAAATACCTGTCACATAATGCATGCAAGCTGACATCATTAAATACAAGCAATTATAAAGCATTAGTGCTAATCTACAGAATCACAGTAACTATACATACTGTAAACATGCTCCCTCAGTAACCTCACGTACAGTTTGAGCCCTCCCGTAGAAATTCTTTCCACATCATTTGACTCTGCATGGAGGGACTTCCTGTATGGACTGCTCCATTATTTCTTCACCCTTCTAAATCGTTCTGATGTGTTCTAACATGCCATCTGGAGATGGTGATGGTCCCTGGTAGGAGGCTGTCTATGTGCGAGCCCTCCTTTTTCCTATCCTTGGAGAAGGAGCATGCAGTGTCAATTGGCAGACTCATCCGAACCAGTGAGTAAAAGGTGTGGGATGGCATCATTTCTTCCGAAAAATAGCAATTTAATTTAAATTTGCTTTCCCTTTCTTTATTATTACACAGCCCTTTTTAGGGGGTGTTGAATTTTCATTTTATTTAATTTTGTCTAGTTTAATTTTTTAGTTTTACTGGTTAATTCAAATGAGTATGTATAGCCGAAGAAATGCAACTTGTGAATCAAAACTGTTGTCATTTTCATAAGGTTGTAGGATCACTACATAGGAAACAAAAACAGGCCTGTAAAAAAAAAATGAAATACCGCAATCAAATTATGCCTCCCTGTATCAACAGCCCACCACCCATCAACTCAATTGTTTTTTCATATTTGGGAGATTTGATTGCTGGTCCAGATTTATAACTATCAAACTTGCTACTTACAAAATTTACTATAAATGACTTCACTATTTTATCATTTTAAAATGTTTCAACTTTGGTGTACATTGTTGGAAGAAAGAACTTGCAATTATACTGAGTCTTTCATGTTCTCATGACATTTCAGAGTGGATTTACAAATTTGCAAACAGCAGGATTCCACAAAGCAATGAGATACATGAATGGTTAATCCATTTTGACCATGATATTGTGAACAATAAATCCTGATCAGGTCACTGCGAGCACTCTGATTTCGGATTCTGCAATGGGATTTTCTAAGCCCAATCGAGAAACAGGTGAGGGACTCAATTAAATAATTTGTTTGAAGTACAGTTCCTCCAGAAATGTGGCACCTCTTCCATTCTATATTGAAGTGTCAGGCTAGATTATTAATTTTTAGTGGGGCTTGATTACACAACCTTTTGCCTCAGGCCAAGATTGCTCTATAAATATAATTTTATATAAACATAATGATAAGGCTCGGTCAACTCCTTCAATTACAGATAGATTGCTCGATCAGATGAGCACTGTCAGAAATATTCAAATTGCACAGCAAAATAAAGTTTAAAGTCATGGGTTCATTCACTGAGCTGGTGTGTTTTTTTGCAAAAGTTTCATCACTAGGCGACATCATCAGTGCATCTTTGATAAGGTGTCGGTGGTTGTGCTGCCTAGTATTTATGAGTCTCTGTTTGTTGATACTTCCGGTTCTGAATCTGAGTGGTTTGTATACAGGGTCCAGTTCAATGTATCTATTGAGTGAGCTCTATGTTGCCTGTGCTTGGATGGTTCCACTGTTCCAGTTGAATTTGTGTCCTTTATTGTCTGTGTGGTTGGAAATGAGAGACTGCTGGTCATGTCTGGTAGTGGCAAGTTGATGTTTGTGCACTCGAATGGTCAGTTTTCTTCCAGTTTGTCCTATGTATACTGTTTTTCACAGTCTTGGTAGGGCATCTTGTAGACAGCTTTTGTCCTGTTAGATGTGAGTATTGGGTCTTTAAACTTCGTGAGGAGTTGGTGGAAGATGCTTACTGGTTTGTGGACCACTAAGATCCCCAGCTTCTGAGTAGTTGAGTGGTTATCTCTGATATGTCTTTGATGTATGGTATGTTCGCTATTGTGTCTAGTTGTGTAGCGTTTTCTTCTTTGGGTTTGTCCTGTAAGTATCGGAGGATAGTGCTCTTGGGGTACCTGTTTCGTTTATATCCTTCGATATAAACGAAACAGGTATCTGTTCTGCCTTCTGGAGTTCTGGGTTGCTGCAGTGTGTCCTTGCTCATTTAAATAATATTCTAATGAAACTCCATTTGTGGGTGCTGGGGTGGTTGCTGTTATAATTCAGTATCTGGTGAGAATGGGTATTCTTGTACACATTGGTCTGGAGTTCCCCGGTAAGTATGCGTTCCACTAATATGTCCAGTTTAGAAAAAGTTTATTCTTTCAATTAATAGTGGTGTATCAATGGTCAGATGGTCTGGAATTTAAGCATTAATTTGTACTTGCTCTGCTCTGATTCGAATGAGCAACTGAGATGTTACCTGCATATTCTGTTTTTGTTGCAGATTTCAACAATTGTGGCTTTCTTTGTATAAATTGTAAATTCGACTGCATGCTTTGAAATACTACAAAGCTTAAATGAAAAGGTGACCTTTCAAGCTCAAGATCATCTGATCCAACAAACAGAACCATTGACTGGGTACAGTTGTTGAGATCTTTCTCAGGTGGTCTGGCATTAATTCCCCATCTGTAAAAGGTCACCACGAATGCGAAAGATAATGGTAACTTGCAATTTTGGAACAGGAAAACTGAATATCCAACTGGAGAAAAATAGTAAATTTTTGTCTTTATCAACCGCTGGTCCTATATAAGCAAAAAAATGAGGGGAAAATCCAGGATGGATTAATGTATGCCAGTCGGAGGTCACCTGACTTGTCCACTACTTCAACTTTGTATGCAATATCTCAGAGCATGACACTGTCTTCCATTTTGATTATATCCCTTCCCAGAATGTTTTATTTCCATGCAAACAATAGAGATCTAGAATAATAGAATCCCTACAGTGTGGAAACAGGCCATTCAGCCCAACAAGTCCACACTGACCCTCTGAAGAGAATCCCACCTAAACCCATTCTACATCCCACTCTACATTTACCCCTAACTTACACATCCCTGAACACTAGGGGCAATTTTTTGCATGGCCAATTCACCTGACCTGCACATTTTTGGACTGTGGGAGGAAACCTGAGCACCTGGAGGAAACCCACGCAGACACGGGGAGAATGTGTAAACTCCACACAGACAGTCACCTGAGGTGGGAATCAAACCTGGGTCCTTGGTGCTGTGAGGCAGCAGTGCTAACCACTGAGCCACCATGCCACCCCATCTTAGGAGAATGGAAACCTGAAACAGATACAGACAATACTGATGAAATTCTGGAGGTCTGGCAGCATCTGTGGAGAGAGAAATAGAGTTAATATTTTCAAGTCCACTGACTATTCTTCAGAACTGACAGAATACAGGAAAAAGTGGTACTTACCTTGATGGCAGGGGATAGGGAAGGGAAAGGACCGAGTGGATAATTGGAAATGGAACATTTGTATGAATATGTGCGCATGAGAGAGATAAAAAGAGTGAGGAAACGTTAGGCAGACAAAGTGATATTTGATAGTAAGCCTGGGGTAGGTAGGTGTTAGTGAGGATGATGAGTGGGTGAAAACGAGTGAAAGCAGCCCATGTTATGACAGGACCTGGGGTACATGCTCTAAAAATTATTGAACTCCAGTTTGTGTTCTGAAATGACATGCTGCTCTTCCAGCTTGCACTGAGCCAGAAACACTGCAGCAAGCCTGAGACAGAGGTGTTTGGTCAGGGAACATGATAGTGTGTTGAGATGGCAGGCAGCTGGAAGCTGGGGTCATTTTTGCAGAGAGAATACAGGCATTTTGCAAAGCAGTCACCCAATTTGTGTTTTGTTTCCATGTTGTGTAGGCGACAGCATTGCAAACAAAGAATACAGTTGACTAGACTGAGTAAAGTGCAAGTAAATCACTACTTCACCTGAGAAACTGTGTCTGGGGCTTTGGATACTGAAGAGGGCGGAGCTAAATGGGTAAGTTGTGCACATTCTGTGATTGCTTGGGAAAGTGCTCGTGGTGGTTGGCAGTGGAGGAATGGATCAAGGTGTCCAAAGTGTTGGGGATGACTGGAACAGGTATTGCCAGATCCGCTGAACTTCTCCAGCAATTTCTGTTTTTCTATCTTGTCTAGATGGGTTTGATCGCAGCCAACCAGCATATTTTCTATTATTCAGACCCACTTTACATCTCTAACACTTCATTCCTACCATTTGTACTGCTTTTGTCATTTGATCTGGGTGTCCTAAATATCTGTTCCACTCACTTCTCCTTGCCCTGTCAATATCATAAAACCATCACTTTCCAGCAATTCCAAAGTTATCACTTGACCCGAAACAGTAATTCTGTGTCTGTCTCTCTCCCCGTAGATATGTCTGATGTTCTAGGTGTCTCCAGCATTTTCTATTTTTATTTCAGATGTCCAGAAACCACAGTATTTTGTTTTTTCCCAATATATAAATGCTAAGATTATCATCAATACTTAGGTCACATTTCAACTTTGCTGCCTCAGTATCTTTGCAACATTGGCATGATGTCTGAAGCAAAGTCTGGTAAAAAGTCCAACTGATGGGCAGTACCAAGTAATGCACAAGAACTCTAAATCACAATTGCTGGTAATTGGATTATTTCTGTACATTTAGATGTCTTCTTGTGCAGTGGAAACCTATTACTTTTTAAGCCTAATCATACACCTAATTTTGCACAAAGTGCATCTTTAGCATTGAAGTTATTCACCAAGAGAAAACTTTGAAAGGTACACTGAGGGTGATTTGAGAAGCCTATTATTACGTGAATTCAAATCTGGTAATTTGACCAAACCAGCGGTCAAATCTGGGCATTCGCACTCTGTAAGAGATGAGCTCTAATGAACAACAGGTTTAAGAATTGTGTCATGAGGGAAATATAATTTTAATTACTCAATATTTAAAGCCTTTGTTGTGAAGGCAGTTGTGGTGATCTTTCATGAATCAATTGGGAGAGGGAGGGTCCCACAGGTCTGGAAAATGGCTAATGTAACATCATTCATTTAAGAAGGGAGGGAGGCAGAATACAGGAAAGTACATACCAGTTCGCCTGGCCTTGGTCTTTGATAAGATTTTAGAGTCCATTCTTCAGGATGAGAGATTACAGAGTATTTTGAAGTGCATGGTAAAACAGGCTGAGTCAGCACAGCTTCGTTAAGGGGAGGTCATGCCTAACAAATCTCTCAGAATCCTTCAACGAGGTAAACAGCAAGTTAGACAAAGAAGACAGAGTTAACCTGCTCTATTCAGATTCCAGAAGGCCCTTATCAAGGTGCTACACAGGCGGCTGCTAAATATTTAACAGCCCATGGTGCTAAGGGCATGACACTGACATGGATAGAGGCCTGGAAGAAGGCAGAGTGGGATAAAAAGAGGTCTTTTTCACTGGCAGCCAGTGACTAGCGGAGTTCCACAGGGGTCAATATTGGGATCATAACTATTCGTACACTAATGATCTGGACAAAGGAACTGAGGGCATTGTTGAGAAGTTGACAGATGATACAAGGATAGGTGGAATAAATGTGGGAAAGTGAATTTATGCACTTTGGCAGGTACAGTAGAGGTGTAAGCGTTTTTAAATGGGGGAAGTCTTCATAAACCTGAAACACAAAGGGATTTTGCAATCCTAGTTCAGGATTCTCAAGGTTAATATAGAGGTTCAGTTGGTAGTGAGGAGGGCAAAAGCAATGTTAGCATTCATTTTGAGAGGCCTAGAATACAAGAAGAGCAATGCACTGTTGAGGCTGTAAAAAGGCTCTTGTCATGCTGCATTTGGAATATTGTGGCTGTTTGGGGCCCCATACCTAACGATGTGCTGACGCCTTGGAGTGGGGGGTCCAGAGGAGGTTTATAAGAATAATCCTGGCGATGAATCACATGCAATATGAGGAATGGTTGAGGACTCTGGGTCTGTACCCGCTGGAAATTAGATGGATGATGGGCTGAAATTTCATTGAAACTTCAAAGATACAAGAGGTCTGGATAGAGTGGCCATGGAGAAGATGTTTCCACTAGTAGGAGAGACTAGGACCCGAGTGCACAGCTTCAGAGTGAAAGAACAACTCTTAAGAACTGAGATGAGGGTGAATTTCTTCAGCCAGAGAGTGGTGAATCTGTGGAACTCATTGCTGCAGAAGGCTGTGGAACCCAAGTCATTGAGTATATTTAAGACATTGATGGGTTCTTGATTAATAAGGAGATCATGGGTTCTGGGAAGAAGGCAGGAGAATGAGGTTAAGAAACATATCAGCCATGATTGAATGACAGAGCAGACTCAAGGAACCGAATGGTTTAATTTTACTCCTATAATTTATCATCTATTCTTACAAATTTGTTGAATGAGCTTTATATCTTCTCACTAAGCATGTAATTTCAAGAGTCATTGTTTCAAAATTAATAATATTGCTTTCACACTACTCAGTTGACTGATAAAGAAAAGCCTTATTATGTAGTATTGTCATTAGATAAATAACTAATAGAAATGTAAATAATTGAGCAAGTTTTCAAAATAAAATACTAGCAAAGAAATCAATGGTGGGTATTTGTGGCAATATCAGCTCTACCAAAGTTGGGCATAATTTATTTTCTTGTGAATGCTGAGTTCTTACATTTTATATTGTAATTATTAATTGATGCTTGTTCATCAAAAATTTGCTTATAATTGTTAAAAAAACAGTAGTTCAATAAAAAATGCATCATGAGGCTTAGCAGTCCTGACTGTACATGGTTTCAGCTCAGGTAAACACATGAAAATTTGAAATTTCTATTGTTTTAGTTAACACGAGCATTCATTTCAGAAAATTAAAAGGACTGAATACTGAATCAGCAGCATTAATAAAGGTACAACATAATTCTTGAAAATAACATCATGATTGGAAAACAATTCTGAAGTCCAAAACATATTCTGTAGCTTTTATCAAAAAGCATTGCAAATCAATGAATGAAAAAGAAGTTATGTTAGTTAACCCTTTTATGAAATGCAACGCAGACTTCAATCACTGCTCAAGTCATCTTCTTCCAAAACCCAGATTGTGCATGTTATGAGCCTCCTTCCCACAAAGCTTACAGGCTGCCTTTTTCTTTGTTGAATGTGGACCAGGGAAAAAAAATTAACAGTGGAGTCTTAGGTACTCAATGCCCTGAAACACAATCTTAGAAAATTCTCTAAGTCACCTTGTTACAGACACAAAACAGCTACTTTGATACTTTCAGCAGCTACACAGCAGTACTTTCCATCCTCAAAAGGTAGGATGTGCATACGTATCATTAACTGTTCCTGGAACCCACGATGAATGTGCCTGGAGAAAGTTTGGTCTGCTCTTAGGCATATACTGTCAATAAATGTAATTACATTGCTAAAACACTAAAAATCAGTAAATTGTATTAATTGTAGAGATGATTCCAGCAGTGCAGCAATCACCACTAAATTGCTGTTGCATAACTGCAATGTTCTGATCATCAATGAGGTAAATCACTACACATCAGACATATAACAGGCAAAACAAATTTAGTTTGGAGTCCAAAGAGTTTAGCAAGTAGTCAAAAACAATACAACCCTTTTTAGAAAGTGAAATGATGTTATGCAGATACTTTATTATAAATAGGAGTGTTCTCAAATGATTTGTTCTAAGCTGAAGGGGTATTTAAGGATACAAAGCTACAGGAATGAAGATACATGCCTACTTGCAGCATGTTTCCATTGAAGAAACAAGGAGTCATCTAAAGTCACTGTACACAGTATACAGAATACATACATTTTCAGACATTTAGAGCTTGGTCACCAGTACCTGTAATCTCGTGAGAGTATATTCCCACATAAAAGTTTTAAAAGCAAACATACAATCATACTTTTGTTCACATAGTTTTAAAAAATACTGCAGATGCTGAAAGTCAACAATTTAAAGTCTGAACATAAATTAAAAAGTCTAGAATAGTTCTTTCCCACTTGAAGCTTAAAGCACTTTTGTGGCATTATTTCCATCACATCAGTTTTGAATTCTGAGTTTGATTCTGACATGTGAAGCACTTTTATAAAGCCTGCAGGAGGAACATGATTGACAGTACCCTCAAGTGTTTTGAATTTCCCCAGTTTTAGGCAAAAAGATCAAAATAATCCATTTTGAAAGCATTTTCCATAGGATGCTAAAATATTCATAAATTTAATTCACCTTAATGCTTTGAAAATCTTCTTTGGAAGAGGCGACTTGGAAACAAAAGCATAACAATGTAAAAATGTGAGGTAAAACCCTTTGAGAGAGTGTCCTTGAATGTCAGGATACAGTTCTATTGTATCCACCATTTAGATGTTTTTCAAGCCAGAGTTCTGCCAATTGCATTGTTGATCCAAATGTACTTGCTTTGGACCCTAAGCACATCTTGTATTGCTTAGGATCTATATTGGGATCACAGTGAACAGGGTGGTAAACGTGGACAACACCAATTTCTTGACTTCTAAAGGCATTCAAGCCAACGGAGATGACTTTTGTAAAAAGGTCCACATCTTCTAGTCCCCAACCTTGAATGGAGGTATCAAACCCACCAACATGCAACAAATCACTTTTGTATATGCAAACTATTCCAAAGCCATAATCCCGCCAGAAACCGGTCTTCTTTGTGAAAACAAAGTTATTATCATTTACTGGATTGCCGCCATAAACTATTTTTGGATCATATTGACTAAAGATTACAGGAAAATAAACCTGTTCTCCCTGAATTGTATTGTCCCTACACCGTTGCACAAAGTCTGGAGTAAATATTAAGTCGATATCACAGAAGAGCAGTAAACTGTTATTATGAAATGAGGAAGAGCCCATTTCTAGGGCTAGGCCTCTTGAAAATTCCCCTTTCATAGGGAGAATGGTCATATCTGCTTTAGGATATTTCAGGTTAAGCTCTCTCATTAACTCCATGTGCTTGCCTTTCTCCGGGTTTGGATCAGAATTGAACAACAATATGAATAGTTTTACATTCTGATTTGGAATAAGGCAAGTCTTCTCAAAGTTCTCCATGAACCGGACAAATGTCTCATATCTTCCAGTGAGAGGGACAAGGATGTGAACTTTCTGATCATTTCGTTGTTTAAGCTCTTTGGTGATCTCTGTGAATTGGAATGGCGAGAAGATCTTCAGTGAGTTTGAAAGGAATGAGAAAGACTGAGAGTCACTGTTTATGCTGTCTGCAAGCTCTCTGGCATTAAGTTCTTCAGCTTCCTTCATGAATGCTTTACTGAAAGATTGTTGAATGTAGGCATGACGTCTTACAGGAACAGTCACCTTTCTCCCCTTGTGTTTCTTGTAAAGTAGCAACAGATCCATAATGTATTCTGCTCCATGCATTGGGTTAACTCTGCGATAGCCATACTGAATTTCTTTAAATTCTATTACACGTCCTCTGGTCTTAGAGTTCCAATTGATCATCTCCATAACCTGCATTATAGTGTCATCCAGTGCGGCACGAAGCGCACTGTTGATACCCTGACGAGGGATTTGTGTTTCCACCATGCTAAAAAGATGTTTTCCAGTAAGGAACTCCCATTCAAGGACCTCATTCCTGTCATGAGGCTGGAAGCGCATAAAGGATGGCATCATTCCAAGTTGCTGATCTTCCTTACGTACTTCAGTGTTGCTGAGTTTGCTCATAGAAACACTTTCTCGATGCAATTGAATGGTTCGATGACGTAGTTCTGAAACTTTACGAGTCAGCAAGTAGTTATGTAATCTATATTGATAATCAGGCCTTTTGTTCGGGTGGAGTGTTATCGCATTATGGATCTTGCTGTTACGCAAATCCTGAATATACCCCTTCTTGTTGTGTTCATAGTTTTCATAGAACAATTGTTGCATCTGAGGAATTGAAAAACACTAAATGTTACTTTACTGCTGAAGCAAAGTAAATATCAAGATAATTTTATGCATTGACATTACACAATATTTATGAGGGTAAACACAACCTTAAAATAAGTAAACAAGAAACAGAATAAATTCTCAGAAATGATCATTTCTTGGTAAAATTGCAAAGAATTTGTTAGACACCCACTGTAATAGTCATTGGCTGTAAACATGTTTTCATACCGCAGAATAAATTGCCTTTTGTGGAAAACTGCTGTTTTAACCATGCCACAATCTGCAACCCAGGTGATAATTTTAAGGGCTTCCTGCAAAGCTATTTACTAACAGAATTCGATACTCATGGCAGCAAAGATTTTCTGTCAAATGGGGAAATCCAATCAATATTTTCTACAACAAAGACAGAAACTGCTAGAGGACCTCCCAGGTCCAGGAACAATAGACAGAAAGCAGAGTTAACATTTTGAGTCCAATGACTCTTTTCATAACAGGTTCTTTCACATGCACTTGACCAATATTTCCTATGTGTTCTTCATCTATACTGGTTTCATATTCACATGATTCATCTTTATTTATTTTTTCCATCTAATTATATAAAGGATCTTGATTTTAATTACAATCAATAGTTGCACTAACAGATAATTATAATATTTTCATTTAAAAATCTATACAATTACGTCATTCTGTTTGGAAATTAGATAACCTTGAATAAAAATCCTGCACTCTTTTCTTGATAATTCAGCAGCTGAGAGAAGAAACATCACAGACGAAAATGTAGAAGCATATATCAGCTAGTTTGAATTGCATGACTGCCCCTACCAATTCCTGGAGTGTATTTGAATCTAGAACTTCCAGATCAGAGGCTGAGGCTATACCTTTTGAGCAACAGACCCCCATTTTCTCTGGTGTTTGCTGAAAAATCTTCAACTATGTTCTGGCCCCAACTTACATGTTTGAGGTACTAACCCCTACCTTAGGTGTTTGACCACAACACTTGCAGAGACCAGGGACAGTTTGAACCATCCTGAAGATATATGCCTAAATTCATGGTAAACATTGTTTAATACATGCAAATAATATAAATACCTCCAGGCATCTTCCATCATTCTCTTATTTGTTTAGGGTTGGTGATGTCACTGGCCAGTTGATCCTTAGTTGCTCTTTGAGAAGTAAATAGAATCCTAACTTCTCCCCTTTTCATACCTTCATTTATACCCATCTTACATCTCTCTACCACCATCAGCAATGCATTTGGCCTTTGCTCTGGGTACTCTGTCAATCTGTTCCACTCACTCTAGATTTTGTTGAATTCAATTTTTGCATGTTTTTATACATTTTCAGGAGGTGGGCATTGTTAGCTGGACAGCATTTATCATGCATCTCTAATTGAGAAGATGGTGGTCAGTTGCCACTGTAGACCTTTTGCTGTAGGTAGGCCCACAATAGTGAGGCAATTCCAGGATTTTGACCCAGCAACAGTGAAGGAACGGCGATATATTTCAAGTTAAGATGGAGAGTGACTTGGAGGGGAACTTGCAGGTGGTGATGTTCCCATGTATGTGCTGCCCTTGTCTTTCTATATGGAAATAATCTTTCCTAGGTACTCTGGTGAATTTCTGCAGCATCCTGTAGATGGCACACACTGCTGCTACACTGAGTGTTGGTAGTGAAGGGTGTAGTGAATGCTTGAGGACAGCTGAAAATTAAGTGGGCCGCTTCTATCATTGAAGGTCAACGAGTGATCATTAGATTCTCTCTAGTTGAAGATAAGCTAATCCTATCACCTGGCATGGATGTTACTGATCATTCATCAATGCAAGTCTGTGTATTGTTCATGTCCTTTTACGTTTGACACTGACTACATTGATGCCTGAAGAATCAATAGTTGTGCTGGACATTATGGCTGATGATTGCCCTATCCCCGCTTTTAACCTTAAGATCATTGATGAAGCAAGTGAAAATGGTTGCGTCTAGGGCACTGTCCGAAGGAACTCGGGTTCTTGTGGAGCAGTAATGTCCCTGCCTCCGGGTTAGCAGGCCTGGGTTCAAGTCCTACATGCTGCAGTGGTGTGTCACAACAAGTTCATTAAAGACACTTAAACCAGTCAGGCCGAATAGCCTGTTTTCTGCTGTATTCTCTGTCTAACTCCATGAAGAACTCCTACATTAACATGTATGATTCTAAACAGCAGAGTTTTTCTCCAATTTGCAAAAGTTCAGTTCTGCCAGGGTTCCTTGATGCTACACTGTCAAATGGAGCCTTGATGTCCCTCTCACTTCACCTATGGTGAAAACTCATATGCCCAGAACATAAGTCTGGGGGGGTCGAAGTTACTGGTCCAGTGACATTACTACGATGTCACTGATTCCCCAGCTCATTACTCAACAGCAATTTCAGAAGTGAGAGGCTTGTAATAATGTATTAGTGTGCTTTATGTTTTAAAAACTCAGGGGAGTCGTCAGTCATTAATAATTAATATCCAGGTTCTCTTACGACAAATTACCATGAAGTGTAACAGGAGTCTTTTTCTGGCTTTGTCTTGTATCCATTGCTGAAATATGAAAGCCATGAATAAAGTATCAGAAAGAATCTCAAAAAAATAATCCACGTGCGATTGACAAAGATCCTTCATAAGTTTGTGCCTTAACATTTCAGCAGCCCCATTAAATCTCTTGACATAACTAATATAATTATAGTGAAGCTCACTCAGTGGAATGTATCCAAACTGTTACATTTGTTCTGTTTTCATTCATTGAGGTAAGGAGATGAGTGAAAGAAATATGGGGTTTGTTCTCCCATTTAATGCTTGTGCAGTGAATGACTTCACAGAAACAAAGTTTGGATCTTTTCCTTATTGCAGTTCTTTTCCACAGCTTGATAAAAAAGATGAATTGGCTAATTACTACATTACTGTGTATAAATGAGCATTGCTACATCACTGTTTCTAAAAATAAACCTCAAATAACATAAGGCTATGGAAAAAGTTTCTTTTACCCTGTTATAATTTAATGAGGATTAAAATAAACATGTTCCTCAATTAGCAGTATTGCTATATGCAACCAATTACACTAACATATTAAAAAGCATTTTCCAGACCACAATATATTTAATAGTTTCATGCATGTCTGCAAATCATACAATATCTTACCTAGATACTACTGCTCAGGTTTGAATGGCACATTGACAACTGACATTAGGTACATTAAGTCCTTCTATCAGGTAAAGCAGAATGCACATGAGCACCTCAAATTCATAATGGGGCAGAAATGTGATGAAGGACATTAGGTCAATGAAAGCATATTCTAGTAGCCTTGCTATTCTCTTCCACCATATGAATTGTGCAAGAAATCAACAACCATCTGAAGAAACTAGCTCTGCCTTTGGTAGCATGTTGTAGCTAACAAAGTGTAAGTGTCTGGTACTGTTTCCTGGGAGTTCTCTATGTGTCAAGGAACATAATAATCTCAAAAGAAAACTGCCGATCATTTGAAAATTTTGAAATTGTTGTAAATAGATAAAATTAGTATATTTTAAGGATTAATTGGTTTATGGTAAAGGTAATGCACATTTCCAACATTACAACAGTGACCACACTCAAGGCCCAGTGGTTATGAAACAATTATATAAGTTGAAGTCTTCTTTTTAATTCATGGAGCACTTTTGGACTCAGGATATTTTATTCTCTTACAGACAATTCTTAATAAAATACATCCATGGAAAATGGGCATTGTTGGGTAGGTGAACATTTATAGCTCACCCCTAACAAAGGGTTAGTGATGATGGCTGCCTTTGTGAATGGAAAGCTGATTGTTTCATACATCAATGATTTAGACTTGAACATGGGGTGCCACAATTGGGAAATTTCCAGATGACAGCAAAATTGGTCATGTAATAGATTGAGGATTGGCTGTCTAACAGAAGGCAGAGAGTTGGGATAAAAGGTTCTTTTTCAGAATGGCAGCCGGTGACGAGTGGTATCCCGCAGGGTTCAGTGCTGGGGCCACAGCTGTTCGCATTATATATTAATGATTTGGATGAGGGAACCGGGGGCATTCTAGCGAAGTTTGCCGATGATACGAAGTTAGGTGGACAGGCAGGTAGTACTGAGGAAGTGGAGAGGCTATAGAAGGATCTAGACAGGTTGGGAGAGTGGTCCAGGAAATGGCTGATGGAATTTAACGTGAGCAAGTGCGAGGTCTTGCACTTTGGCAAAAAGAATAAAAGCATAGACTACTTTCTAAATGGTGAGAAAATTAATAAAGCCAAAGCACAAAGGGATCTGGGAGTGCTAGTCGAGGATTCTCTAAAGGTAAACATGCAGGTTGAGTCCGTGATTAAGAAAGCGAATGCAATGTTGTCTCTTATCTCAAGAGGGTTGGAATATAAAAGCAGAGATGTACTACTAAGACTTTATAAAGCTCTGGTTAGGCCCCATTTGGAGTACTGTGTCCAGTTTTGGTCCCCACACCTCAGGAAGGACATACTGGCACTGGAACGTGTCCAGCGGAGATTCACACGGATGATCCCTGGAATGACAGGTCTAATATATGAGGAACGGCTGAGGATACTGGGATTGTATTCGTTGGAGTTTAGAAGATTAAGGGGAGACTTAATAGAGACGTACAAAATAATACATGGCTTGGAAAAGGTGGATGCTAGGAAATTGTTTCCGTTAGACGAGGAGACTAGGACCCGTGGACACAGCCTTAGAATTAGAGGGGGTCATTTCAGAACAGAAATGCGGAGACATTTCTTCAGCCAGAGAGTGGTGGGCCTGTGGAATTTATTGCCACGGAGTGCAGTGGAAGCCGGGACGCTAAATGTCTTCAAGGCCGAGATTGATAGATTCTTGTTGTCTAGAGGAATTAAGGGCTACGGGGAGAACGCTGGTAAGTGGAGCTGAAATGCGCATCAGCCATGATTGAATGGCGGAGTGGACTCGATGGGCCGAATGGCCTTACTTCCACTCCTATGTCTTATGGTCTTATGGTCTTATAGTGCAGAGGGTAGCTGTAAACTCCAAAATGATATCGATGGATTGGTGGCATTGGCGAATAAATGGCAGATGGATTTCATCTCTGATAATTGGGAGGTAATACATTTAGGGAGGTAAAACAGTAAAAGAGAATACACGATAAACAGGAATATACTGAGAGGGGTAAATGAAGTGAGAGATCTTGACATACAAATGCACAAGCCCCTAAAGGTAGCAGTACAGCTGGATAAGGTTGTAAAGAAGGCATATGGAATACTCTCCTTCATTGACAGAGGTACAGAATACACAACTAGGGAAATAATGATGAATCTGTAGAAGACACTGGTGAAGCAGCTGCATACAGTTCTGGTCACCATATTATAGGAAAGATGCAATTCCTCTGGAGAGTGTGCAGAGAAGATTTACCAGAACGTTTACCAGAAGAATTACGAGACAGGAGAAACCGGTTTCCCTTGGCAGAAAGTTCAAAAGCCAGGGGCCATTGATTCAAGGTAAGGGACAAAACGGTGGCTCAGTGGTTAGCACTGCTGCCTCACAGCACCAGGGATCTGGGTTCGATTCCAGCCTCAGGCAATAGTCTGTGTGGAGTTTGCACATTCTCCCTGTGTCTGCGTGGGTTTCCTGTGGGTGCTCCGGTTTCCTCCCACAATCCAAAGATGTGCAGGTCAGGTGAATTAGTCATGCTAAATTGCCCATCGTGTTAGGTGCATTAGTCAGAGGTAAATGCAGAGGAATGGGTGTGGGTGGGTTACTCTTTGGAGGGTCAGTGTGGCCTTGCTGGACTGAAGGGCCTGTTTCCACACTGTAGGGATTCTAATTCTAATTAGAGGGATCATGAGGAAAAGCATTTTTTTTTAAATGGAGAGGGTGGTAGGTGTCTGGAATTTGCTGCCTGAATAAGTAGTGGAGGCAGAGATGTTGAACTCTTTCAATAAGTACCTGGATCTGCATCTTAAGTGTTATAAGCTACAGGGCTATGGGCCATGTGCAGTAAGATGGGATCAGGAAGGGTCTGCGTGTGTCTTTGGGTGGGCATGGACATGATGGTCCAAATGGACCCCCTTTTGTACTGTAACATTTCTATTGTTCTAACTGCTCCTGAGAAGGTGGTGATGAGCGGTCTCCTTGAACTGCTAGTCTTTGGGGTTGATAAAGGGTGGAGCTGGAAAAAGCACAGCAGCTCAAGCAGAGGAGAAGGAGAATTGATGTTTTGGGCAGCATGTCATTGTTAGGGTGAAGGAAAAGCTGGCAGGTTTAGGGATCCCTGGCTGAGGCTGTGGTCAGGAAAAAGAAGACGGCATACATTGGGTTCAAGCTATCGGGCTCAAGTGAATCCCCAGACAACTATAAAAAGTGTAGGAGCAAACTGAAGAGGGAAATTAGAAAAGCAAAAAGAGGGTATGAGATGGACCTGGCAGATAAGGTTAAAGATAACCCCAAGAAGTTCTATAGCTATATTAAGAGTAAAAGGGTAGCTGGGGAGAGAATAGGTCCCGTTAAAGATCAGCATGACCATTTAGGTGTGGGGGAGATTGTTAATGAATATTTCTCCTCAGTGTTTACTAAGCAGAGAATCACAGATGCTAAGGAAATAAGGGAAACAAGTGGGAATGCATTGGACTGCATACATACCAGAGAGGAGGTGTTTGCAGCCTTAAAGTGCATTAAGGTGGATAAATACCTTGGTCCTAATTAAGTCTATTCTCCCCAAAGCCTGTCCACTATCTACAATTCACAAATCAGGAGTGTGGGAGTCGCGGGAAGAAATTGCAGAGGCCCTTGCAGAGATTTTTGCTTAAACTTTAGTCACTGGTGAAGTTCCAGAAGACTGGGAGGTGGCTAATGTTGTTCCATTGTTTAAGAAAGGTAGCAAAGAGAGGCTAGGGAGCTACAGGCCAGTGAGCCTGACATCAGTGGTAGGCAAGTTGTTGGAGTGGATATTTAGAGTAAGGACCAACCAACCAACCAATATTTGGACAGTTAAGGCCTGATTAGAGATAGTCAGTATGGATTTGTGCACAGGAGGTCATGTCTGGCAAATCTTTTAGGGTTTTTTTAATAGGTAACCAAGAGGATAGATGAGGTTAGTGCAGTGGGTTTTGTCTAGATGGACTATAGGAAGGGCTTTGATAAAGTTCCACACGCAGGCTAGTCATGAAGGTTAGGTTGCATGGAATCCAGGGAGAGCTAGCTAATTGGATTCAAAATTGGCTTGATGGTAGGAAGCAGAGGGTGATTGTTGAAGGTTGTTTCTGAGACTGGAGGCCTGTGACTAGTGGTCACAGGGGTCGGTGCTGGGACCTTTGTTATATTTACATATGTGATCTGGATGTCAATGTACCAGACACGATTAGTAAGTTTGCAAATGATACAAAATTCAGAGGTATCATTGATAGCAAGGATGTTTATCAAAAATTACAGAGGGATCTTCATTAGATGGGAAAGTGGGCTGAGGATGGGCAAATGCAATTCAATACAGAGAAATGTGAGGTTCTGCACTTTAGAAAGTCAAATCAAGGTAGTAAATGGTAAGGTCCTGAGTGTGTTGTGGAACAGCAGGACCTAGGAGTACAAGGACACAGTTCATTGAAAATGGCATCACAGGGAGACAGGGTGGTGAAGAAGGCATTTGGTGTGCAGGCCTGCATTAACTGAGGCACTGGGTATAGGAATTGGGATATTAAATTACAGTTGTGTAAGTCATTGGTGAGGCCGCATGAAGAATGGTTTGCAGTTTTGATCACCCTGTTAGAGGAAGGTCAAAATTCAAATGACACCAGGATTTTTTGAAATTGCAAATTTTCGGAGCTCCGCTCCTTCCTCAGGCGTGGTATAACTTGATGTCAATTGATTTTTGACCTGGTCCACCTCAGTCCAACTCCAGCTTCTCCACATCATGTTAAAGGAAGGACATAGTTAAACTGGAAAGAGTGCAAGGAAGATTTACAAGGATGTTGCTAGGACTAGTAGGCCTGAGTTATAGGGAGAGATTGACCAGGATAGGACTTTATTCCTTGGAATGTAGGAGAATGAAGGGTGACCTTAATAAGGTGTATAAAATCATGAGGGGTAATGGATCAGCTAAATGTTGATAGTCTTTTTGCTAAGGATGGGGAATTGAAAACTAGAAGGCAAATGTTTGGAGGGCAAGACATTCCTGGGGGAAAGGCAATTATGATGTGATTAGACAAGATTTAGGATGCATATGATGGGGAAGGAAACTGCAGTGGATGGGCACAACAGAAATGTGGAGCTTATTCAAGGAACAGCAACTGCGTATCCTTGATAAGTATGTACCTGTCAGACAAGGAAGACATTGTTGAGCGCAGGAGCCGTGGTTTACTAAGGACGTTGAATCTCTTGTCAAGAGGAAGAACGCTTATGTTCGGATGAGAACTGAAGGCTCAGTTAAGGTGATTTAGAGTTACAAGGTAGCCAGGAAAGACCTAAAGAAAGAGCTAAGACGAGCAAGGAGACATGAGAAGTTGTTGATGGATGAGATCAGGGAAAATTCTAAAGTTTTCTATAAGTATATTCAGGAATAAAAGAATGACTAGAGTAAGATTAGGGCCAATCAAGGACAGCAGTGGGAAGCTGTGCATGGAGTCAGAGGAGATAGGGGAAGTGCTAAATGAATATTTTTCATCAGTATCCACACTGGAAAAAGACAAATGTTGGATCTTCAACATACCACGACAATATTTATCATGCTCAGTCAGCTCCTTTTGCAGTCTTTTTACCAGAAATTACTGCAACACTCTCATAGGAACACATATCTGCTTAGACTTGGAAGCATGTCAAGTCTATGCATAAAATCCCAAATGATTAAATGTTGAAATAAAGGACAAAGATGTCCTTTGTCTAAGTTTTAGCATAGTTCGGGTCAGATGTTGCTGTAAAAAATGGCTGCCAGTAAATGAGATAGTTTAATTTCAACTGAAGTCAGAACTGACGAGGCTTAGTCAGCTTTCCATCTTCAAAAATTAGTTTAGCATCTTTAATTTGGTGAAAAAATAAATTATAACAGAAAACCAAAACAATATCAGGATATTTTTTGGTTAGTATCCTTTTTAGTCAACAGAAGCTCAGGCTGGATGTGTACATCTAGGGAGCCCATGATTTTAAAATAAATGATCAATACCATGTGGTAAAATCCATTTTAGGCAACGCACTGCAAAATGGGCTCTAACAAATTGGCAGCCTCTTCACATTCTGCCCTATTTCTTTATCTATGGAAAAGAAAATCAAGCATGAAATAAATGATGTTGCCAATATCATATCAGGGCAGAGGAAATGACCTGGGAGTTGCAGTGGGAGAGGGACTCGCTGAGATTCTTGTAGAGAAAGGAGCAAAACTTCTTCAAGGCAGGCATCCTTGCAAGAGGATTCGCAGTAGGGTTAAAATCAACTAGGTAAAAACAATGACTGCAGATGCTGGAAACCAGATTCTGGATTAGTGGTGCTGGAAGAGCACAGCAGTTCAGGCAGCATCCGAGGAGCAGTAAAATCGACGTTTCGGGCAAAAGCCCTTCATCAGGAATAAAGACAGAAAGCCTGAAGGGTGGAGAGATAAGCTAGAGGAGGGTGGGGGTGGGGAGAAAGTAGCATAGAGTACAATAGGTGAGTGGGGGAGGGGATGAAGGTGATAGGTCAGGGAGGAGGGTGGAGTGGAGTGGAAAAGAAGATAGGCAGGTAGGACAAGTCATGGGGACAATGCTGAGCTGGAAGTTTGGAAGTAGGGTGAGGTGGGGGAAGGGGAAATGAGGAAACTGTTGAAGTCCACATTGATGCCCTGGGGTTGAAGTGTTCCGAGGCGGAAGATGAGGCGTTCTTCCTCCATGCGTCGGGTGGTGAGGGAGTGGCGGTGAAGGAGGCCCAGGATCTCCATGTCCTCGGCAGAGTGGGAGGGGGAGTTGAAATGTTGGGCCACAGGGTGGTGTGGTTGATTGGTGCGGGTGTCCCGGAGATGTTCCCTAAAGCGCTCTGCTAGGAGGCGTCCAGTCTCCCCAATGTAGAGGAGACTGCATCGGGAGCAACGGATACAATAAATGATATTAGTGGATTTGCAGGTAGAACTTTGATGGATGTGGAAGGCTCCTTTAAGGCCTTGGATGGAGGTGAGGGAGGAGGTGTGGGCGCAGGTTTTGCAATTCCTGCGGTGGCAGGGGAAGGTGCCAGGATGGGAGGGTGGGTTGTTGGGGGGGGCGTGAACCTGACCAGGTAGTCACGGAGGGAATGGTCTTTGCGGAAGGCGGAAAGGGGTGGGGAGGGAAATATATCCCTGTTGGTGGGGTCTTTTTGGAGGTGGCGGAAATGTCGGCGGATGATTTGGTTTATGCGAAGCTTGGTAGGGTGGAAGGTGAGCACCAGGGGCGTTCTGTCCTTGTTACAGTTGGAGGGGTGGGGTCTGCGGGCGGAGGTGCGGGATGTGGACGAGATGCGTTGGAGGGCATCTTTAACCACGTGGGAAGGGAAATTGCGGTCTCTAAAGAAGGAGGCCATCTGGTGTGTTCTGTGGTGGAACTGGTCCTCCTGGGAGCAGATACGGCGGAGGCGGAGGAATCGGGAATACAGGATGGCATTTTTGCAGGAGGTAGGGTGGGAAGAGGTGTAATCCAGGTAGCTGTGGGAGTCGGTGGGTTTGTAAAAAACGTCAGTGTCAAGTTGGTCGTCATTAATGAAAATGGAGAGGTCCAGGAAGGGGAGGGGGGTGTCAGAGACGGTCCAGGTAAATTTAAGGTCAGGGTGGAATGTGTTGGTAAAGTTGATGAATTGCTCAACCTCCTCGCGGGAGCACGAGGTGGCACGAATGCAGTCATCAATGTAGCGGAGGAAGAGGTGGGGACTGGTGCTGGTGTAATTACGGAAGATTGACTGTTCTACATAGCCAATAAAAACAGGCAATGCTGGGGCCCACACCTGTTTTGTATGGTTGCCCAAGGCATACTTCACCTGGATTTTATTTCACTTACAATTTTCCATAATAGAAGCAGAATTGCCACAAATATACTCCCGAAAATAATCTCACTATAATATACTTTATTTGACTTTTTTCTATAGTAGTGCTTCACTTTATTTATGAGAAGTCTAATAACAGATTCAGGGCAATAACCATGGGATACTTACAAGAAGAGTTTAAGCATTTTATTTTATTGAAGCTTTTACTATCTTTATTCATATGAATTGTCACATTTGTCCATTTTAAATTGCAAATATAAAATGTTTATGTCTTTTGTCACATCCTGAATGCATTGAAACTGACTCACATTACGCACTCCATTACTTGAATTCATGTATGTGCACCAAGAACAAATCTTTTATCATTAAGATGACATAACGACATAACATAAAAGAAATAAGCCATTCAGTCCATTAAGTCTGCTCTACCATTCAACGAAATCATGCCTGATCTAATAATCTTCAACTCCTCTTTCCTGCCCTTCCCCATGACTCTCGACTACATTCCATTAAAGATCTGTCTATCTCAATCTTGAATATACATGCCAACCCAGCCTTGACAGCCCTTTGCGGTAAAGAGTTCCACAGATTCACTGCTCTCAGAGAAGAAAATCCTCCAATTGGGAGGCTCCTTTTTCTGAGATTATGCCATCCTTAAACTGTCCCAAACAATCTTTCTGTATCAATTCTGTCAAGCCCCTTAAGAATCTTGTATGCTTCAATAAGGTCACCGCTCATTCTTCCAAACCCCAAAAAGTACAGACCCAGCCTACTCAACTTTTCCTCATAAGAAAATATCTCCATACGTAGATTCAGCCTGGTAAACTTTCTCTGGAATGCCTCCAATGCCAATATATGTACCCTCAGATAAGAAAACCAAAACTGTTCACAGTTTTCCAGGTGTGGTCTGACTATTGCCTTTTATAGTTTTCGCTAAACCTCTTTGCTTTTCTATTCCAGTCCCTTTGAAATCCCATTTGCCTTCCTTATTACCTTCTAAATGCTGGCTTTTTGTCATTTATGCACAAAGACTTCAAAATCTCTCCATAGCTTTCTGCAGTCTTTCTCCACTTACATTAATTTCAGCACACTATTCTTGTTGCCTAAATGCAGAACCTCACATATTTTGTGCATTCTCTCAGGTTTTTGCCCAATCACGTAACCTGTCTGTATCGCTGTGCAGGTTCAGTGTCATTCTTATCACTCCCTTTTCCCAACTATTTTTGTGTCATCTGCAAACTTGTTGATAGTACACATACTTTCCTCATCCAAGTCGTTAAAAATTTTATGACACGGGGTAAACCTCTCTGCTAATTTAAAACCCGCAACATAGAAAAGATTTATCCCGTACAGTAATATGAAAATTCAAGAGATCATTTAAAGTAAAAATTAACAACTTCATTTCTTAAAATATAACAGAGAATGATTAACTAACAACTATTTACAACTCCTTCCTCTATTTTTTACCTTCCCTTTCTACAATACTAGTCCAATAAAAATCCCGATTAAATTCTTATCTCAAAACCAAGAGCTTCCAGTTTTCTCTGTATTCTGGTCATCTTTTCTTCTTCTTGGGAATTCTGCTTCACAGGTTACTGTCCGATAAAGGTATCTTCCAGACAACTATTTTTCAGGCAGTCTTTACATGCTGGTAGCTTGCCAGTTCTCCTCTCAACTGTTCAATTTCCCTGGTCATATACCCCAAAGCAGCAAATTATGTCATTGGCTTTTAAGGTTGTCAATATATTAAATTCAGACTGGATTGGAGTTTGGTATATTTTGGGGTATAATGTAAACTGATTGGCCTAATTCGAATCGGTTTTGTTGTTTCCAGGCAACTAGCTACTCCAGCAGCTGGAGCACATGTTCTTTTGTATCTTTTGTCAGAACTTGATGCTACCAGGTAGCTTTTGCTAACTTTTAACTCTCTTAAAAGGTACAGTACACCCACATCTTCAAAACAAAAGTTAAAGCAAATAATTATGGTCCCAGTGTTGAACCCTGTGGTACTCCAACAGTTTCAGGTTGTCATGCCGGAAGTATCATTCCCGATGAAGGGCTTTTGCCCGAAACATCGATTCTCTTGCGTCTCAGATGCTGCCTGACCTGCTGTGCTTTTCCAGCACCACACTTTCAACCCTAATCTCCAGCATCTGCAGTCCTCAGTTTTGCCAAGCTAAAAATATTACCCTACCCCCTCAATCTTCTCATAGCTAACCTCTCCTCTATCCACGATAAGTCTACTGTATAGCCAACCAATTTTACAAATCCTGATTGCAGGCTACAAAGTGTTGTGAAAATGCTGACGTTACAAGTCAAGTATTGTATGATTCTTTAATTTTTTTCTTTTTTTTAGTGTTCTAGGCATTTCAGGAACAAGTTACATCTGATTAAATGCCTACAGAAGTAAGCCTCTAATAAGACAGAAACATAGCAGATACTGAAGGAAATTACCATACAGAATGGAACCTTGAAATTAATTATTCAGGATGGACATTTCTTGACCCCTCTTATGCAAGTAGTTAGTTCACAGCATTTCACAGTAAAAATAATGAAAGGGGTCAGTTATTGAATATTAAACATTTAGCTTTAAACTTCCTGAAATAACTGAACTCAGTGAATTTCTTGTGATAGCCAGTCTAAGTTCAGAGACTTATTGTGAGTTAACATGATGTTTTGTTGTTTTGGGAGGTTCTCTGCATAAATACGCTTTCTTGGCATCCAAGTCACAACTCAGAAAAAGGTAAGCGGTTAAATTACTGAGTGAAGTCTCTAACAATTAGCACACGATGTGCTTTGAGAACCACCCCTTCCTTTTGGGTTTACTGATCCACTCAAAACATAGTGCAGAAGTTCTTGGGCATTTTAATATTTTCATAAAATGTGGGATAGCTAGCCAGTAATTTCACTGCCTCCTCCATCCCTCTCAATTTATCCTGATTTGTGTGATTTCCTAGACCACTTTCAAGAGCAATTAAGAACATTACTGTGGGTGTGGAGTCACCTGGAAGAAAACTGTGAAACAGTTGAGTTTTTAACAACAATCAATGATAGTTTCTTGGTCACTGGATTTTGTCAATGAAAAGATGCAACATCGCCTTTCATCCAAGTCATTGATGAAGATTGTAAATAGTTCAGTGCCCACCATTGATCCCAGTGACACACCAATATAAACAGCTTGACTATGCAAAATTGGTTCATTTTTTCTGCACTGTCTCTCCTGGTATCTAATCAAACCTCTATCCAAGTTAATACATTACCTCTATACTATGATCTCTCCTTTTGTATAATAAATTTGAAGTTGCATATTGCTGAATGATTTTTGGAAATTCAAATATACCACATCTATAGGTTCCTCTTTATCCATCCTGCTTATTCCTTCTTCAGAAAATTCTAATAAAATTCTCAAACAATATAACAGTTGTAATAATTTTCCCTATATTTTTTCCTAAGTGATTGAGAGTTGCTCAATTTTCTCCCTCCCTTTTACCTCTTCATTTTCAAATGTTTGTGGTCTTTTTTTTGTCTTCTGCGGTGAATACAAATAATACAAGTGGTGGCACGGTTACTTGGTGGTTAGCACTGCTGCCTCACAGCGCCAAGCACCGGATTCAATTCTAGCCTCTGGCAACTGTCTGTGTGAAGTTTGCATGTTCTCCCTGCATTTGTGGGTTTTCTCCAGGTGCTCCGGTTTCTTCCCACAAAGATGTGCAGGTTAGGTGGATTGGCCGTGCTAAATTGCCCATAGTGTCCAGGGCTGTGCAGGCTAGGTGGATTAAGCATGGGAAATATTGGGTTACAGGAATGGGGTGAGTCTAAATGGAATATTCTCGGGAGGGGCAGTGTAGACTCAATAGACTGAGTGGCCTGCTTCCACACTTGTAGGGATTCTATGATTAAAAATACCTGTTCAATGCTTCTGCTATTTCCATATTAATTCCCTCTATTAATTCCTTATTCTCATTCTCTTAGAGGCCAATTCTCAGTTTACTTTCTTTCTTTTTAAATACTTGGAGAAATCCTTATCACCTACTTTACATTTCTGGCAAGCTTTCTCTTGAACACTAATTTCTTCCTTTTTGTTAGTCAACTTTGCTGATTTTTTAAGTGTCACCAATCTTCTGACATAAGAGTCAATAAAAAGCATATCATTTTACAGTGAAAGACTGGATGTTTAGAGGGAACTTGAAGAAAAACAGGTTCACCCGCAGGATGGTAAGAGGCTGGAATGCAATGCATGCAAAGGTAAGGCAGGAGATCTTTAACTTTAAAAAGTGCTTGGATGAGCACTTGAAGTGTTATAATATTCAAGGCTTAGTGAGGGCAAGGGGAACTAGTAGAAACATTGTATCGTTTTGGCAGTACAGATTCAATGAGCTTAAGGGTCTCTGATGTACCGTATGATTCTTTGATACCACTAATCATTGCAGTATATTATGCTGTTTTCTTTTAATTTCATATGGTCCTGAACTTCCTTAGTTAACAAGAATGGTACAGCCTTCTCATGGAGTCTTTCTTTCTCGATGAAATATATATCTTTGCTCAGAAATATATTTCAAATACCTACCACCACTCCTTTACTAGAATGTAAGGACTACAACTTTACAACCTTACACTGATTTGAATCCCAGTTCTGCAGGCATGTTATTGTTATAAAGCAGCTTATAAAGAAGTACACAACTCAGAACCAACATTCTGACTTCTTTGTTTTAAAAAATTAATTCATGGGATGTGGGCTCCTTTAGCTCGACCAGCATTTATTGCCCATCCCTAATGGCCAGAGGATAGTTAAGAATCAACCACATTGCTCTAAGTCTGGTATGGTCTGGTAGATTTCTTTCCATAAAGGATATTAGTGGAACAGTTGGAATTTTACAATTGACGGTGATCATATGGACATTAAGCTAGTTTTTTTTTGTTAATTAAAATGTTGCCATTTGCCATGGTGGTATGTGAACCCATGCCCCAGAATATTATCCTGGGATTCTGGATTACTGGTCCAGTGACATTCTGACATCACCATCTCGTGTAATTATTTGCACTAGTACTGACTCTAAAACGTCCAATCAGAATTATTCTGAAAAAGGGAATTTGCTCTTAGCTTCACTGTTCCTTTCAATGCAACATCAGAGTCATTCTTTTAATATACAAATTCACATACCAAACATTTCAATAATGATACAGAGAGCACACACCATTTTGATTAACTGTTCAGAATGCAGATGTGGTGCTTAAATAAAGTGGATCCCCCCTTGTGGACAGCAAGTCCAACTGTCAGCATTACACAGTATATGAGGATAAACATCCAATTTGCCTGTTTTCATGGTCCATTGAAGACACATGTTTTACTTCCTTACACCTTATCAACAAATTCTAGGAATTAGAATAAAAGAGTGAAAGATGCCTGTGAATGATTTCTTTTATCACGGGATGGCAGGGGTATCAAGATGACTAGGGACCAGGCTACATTGCAAGGACAAAGTCCAAGACACAAACGTGTTGTTGCCTCTAACTTTTCCTTTTCTAAAACCCTGCAGGTTTAGTTGGCAGTTGCAATGCAATGTGAGCATTCATTTCAAGAGGGTTAGAATACAAGTACTGTGGAGGATGTATAAGATTCTGGTCAGACTGTATTTGGAATGTTGTGAGCAGTTTTGAGTCCCATACCTAAGGAAGGATGTACTGGCCTTGGAGGGGGTTGAGAGGAGGTTTGCAGTGAGGAACAGTTGACTCCAGATCTATACTCAATGGAGTTTGTAAAGATAGGAGGGATATCAATGAAATGTACAAAATACTCAGAGGTTTGGATAGAGTGGATGTGGAGAAGGTGCTTCCACCAGCAGGATAAACTGGGCCCTGTGGAGGGAATGGAGGGACCATCTTTTAGAACTGAGATGAGGCAGAATTTCTTCAGTCAGAGGGGGTGTTTAGTCAATGCAACTCACTGCCACAGAAGGCTGTGAAGGGCAAGTCATTGAGTGCATTTAGTACAAAATTAGATAGGTTCTTGCTTGGGAAGGGGATCAAGGGTTACAAGGAGAAGGCAGGAGAATGGGGTTGACCTGATTGAATGGCAGAGCCGAATGGCCTGATTTTGCTCCTATAGTCTTATAGTCTGCAGTGCTCCTGGCCTATGAGTCAAAATAACCAGAATCCGGACCTGTCCTCCTGTGGTGTTTGTCCTGTCTGAGCTTGGCTGCTACCATTGCACAACCAGAAGCTATTCTGTTCCAGCTGCATATCCCAATGATGTCGCTCTACCCACGGCCCAATGATAGGCTCCACTCAGTGCTGTTCTGTAACCCGATAAATGATAGACTCCAAAATGAAACATCCAGATAAAACAAAACATCCATAAGAGGTACAGTTAGTAAGTTTGCAGATGATACGAAAATTGGAGGTGCAGTGGACAGCAAAGAAGGTTACCTCAGATTGCAACAGGATCTTGACCAGGTGGGCCAATGGGCAGAGATGTGGCAGACGGAGTTTAATGTAGATAAATGCAAGTTGCTGCATTTTGGAAAAGCAAATCTTAGCAGGACTTATACACTTAATGGTAAGGCCCTAGGAAGTGTTGCTGAACAAAGAGACCTTGGAGTGAAGTCCTTGAAAGTGGAGTCACAGGTAGATAGGATAATGAAGAAGGCGTTTGGTATGCTTTCCTTTATTGGTCAGAGTACTGAGTTCAGGATTTGGGATGTCATGTTGCGGCTGTACAGGACATTGGTTAGGCCACTATTGGAATATTGCATGTAATTCTGGTCTCCTTCCTATCGGAAAGATATTGTGAAACTTGAAAGGGTTCAGAAAAGATTTACAAGGATGTTGCCAGGGTTGGAGGATTTGAGCTATAGGGAGAGGTTGAACAGGCTGGAGTGTCGGAGGCTGAAGGGTGACCTTCTAGAGGTTTACAAAATCACGAGGAGCATGGATAGGGTAAATAGACATAGTCCAGAACTAGAGGGCATAGGTTTAGGGTGAGAGGGGAAAGGTATAAAAGAGACCTGAGGGGCAACGTTTTCACGCAGAAGGTGGTACATGTATGGAATGAGCTGCCAGAGAATGTGGTGGAGGCTGGTACAATTGCAACATTTAAGAGGCATTTGGATGGGTATATGAATAGGAAGGGTTTGGAGGGATATGGGCCAGGTGCTGGCAGGTGGGACTAGATTGGGTTGGGATATCTGGTCGACATGGACGGGTTGGACCGAAGGGTCTGTTTTCATGCTGTACATTTCTATGTCTCTAATAACTCTCACTAACACAAAACCCAGATGAATACCCTGCGGACAGCTCGCCTTAAGACCAGTCACTCAAAATAAACCTCTCAAAATACAAATTCCCACCAAGTGTCACTGACTGGAATTAAAACTTCATTGTCTACAAAAAGGCGAGTATTGGGATTGGAAGGAGCCTTTATTATAGCTGTTGAGGCCTCCTCCCTATCCTACTTTAATCTGGGCCTCCAGTTGATCTTTTGGCAGGGCTCAGTGAAGTATCCTCTGGTTGGGGGTGGGGGGGGAGATTCTGTTCAGAGCACTCCTCCTCTGTACTCCCAATGCCTCAGCCAGAAGCTTATAGATCATTTAGGTGCAGAAACAGCCCACTTCCCTCAACTGCTTTATTCTTTGTGTGAACATTCTTCCAGCTTCACTTCATCTACCCCATATCATTTCTCCATCATGTAGTTATCAAGGTTCTCCTTTAATAAATACACGGTACTCGCCAACGGTTCAATGTCTACTGTATCAAACATTTTCATAATCTTAAAACACCACTATCAGATTAATAGTTAGCATTCTTTTTTCTGGAGAAAAAAAACCAAACCTATTTCATGTTTTTTATTCTGTATATCCTCTCAGTTCTGATATCATCTTCATTTTTTTTTGCACTTAATCCAGTGTTTTGTGTATTGTTCCATCATACCTGCAATTCCTTCCACTCATTAATTGGTGCACTACTGCACCGACCTTGTTAAGTAAATGTTTTCAGTAAAGTAAAGAAAATCAAAGGGATAGCTATTGGACATAGGGAGGCAACAATAACAGTATCTCAGTCACTCAGACCCAAAATAATGAAGATCAATTTATATTTAGCAATGCATATTACTCTAATGCAAATATATTACCAAACAGAATATTACAGCTGAAAGTATTTAAATAGTCTCATCAGAAAACATATGAAATTTGTGCAAATTAAGCACATGACAGAACAGAACTCAACCAGAAACTGATCATCCAGATCATATTAAACTAGTGCAGAGTACTGCAATGTGTCAGTGTCTTCTCCAAGTATAAAATAAAATGGTTTGTCAAAACCACTGTCAATTCTGAACTAACAGAACTTTCCATGAAAAGGTGGATTTAGCGAGAAAACCAGAAAACTGGAATTGAGTTTAATTTCCCCAGAACTATAATTTCCAAATTCCTGACTTGTCACTTTGGATGTTCCATATTATCAGCACATTTAACTCGTTTCAGATTTACATCCTCCTGTGCTCTCTTTTGTGCAATTTTATAGGTTTTTGTGTCAGAGTTTATCGAAATAATGGAAATTCTTTTGAATGTGTGAACACTCTCATTATGAAAATCACTGAGCTACTGTAACTCAAAGCTGTGTCTTGGGAAAAAGAAATCACACAACTTTCTTTTCCTTGGAGTGGCGAGCAGTCTGGGAGATGATGTGCAATGTTAAACTGAAGATGTTACACAGTTGAAGTAACCGCAATATGCTTGTCAAGCAAAAATATTTGCCCAGCAGTTTTGTTTAAAAATGGAAATTTATGGTTAAGTTTTATATCATAGGAACAGGACTTTTCGCCTTTCCATATCTAGTCTGACTGTTGCAGTCAAAAGAACAAATGTACCACCTACTCCTGTGGTTAATTGCCAGTAAATGCCAGGCTATGCTTACGTGTGACTTGCTTGTCATCCCCTCCAACATGATGCAACCTCCGCTTGGTACCTTCTTGCTGAATATGGTTTATGTTTATATAATGGATGCAGCAGGGCTCAAGTTGACATCTGCCCCACTGAATGTACTGCACTAATAACAGAATGATGCCACCCCCACTAAAGATAGTTAATGAAGCTGATTCACTCCTAAAAATAGCGAGGTGGAATTCATCAGAGACAATTTTTTAAAAAGCCATCAGGTACTGTTGTACAAATAGAATGCTTCATTCTATAGTAGTGCCTTTTAGAAGTGATTATATTTAATGCAGTTATTATCTTAGCATTCAGTTATCTGACAGGGCTTAAAACGTGGCAGAGCAAATGACAGCAACTGAAAAGCTTTCATGGAAATTGGGAGTCATCTGTTCAAGAGTTTGTTGGAAGAACACTCCAAGCTTTAGGTAATGGAGTTGGGAAACCAGATATCATAACATTTCCTTTTTTTTTCTGTTACAGTTCTGTTAACCTGATACTATATGTCACTGTCAACCAAAGTTTTCAAGCTTACTGCTACTCACTACATATTAATAATTAGTGAAAGTAAGCATTACTTGTTAAAACAGTGGCTGACTACATTATTAATGAACTGTAAAGTTTAATCACAAATGACAAAATACAATGGGCTCAATTTTCCAAATTGGGTGCCTCTATTTTCACCAATCAATTAAGGATGGTGGGCAGGTTCCCAACATGGTAGGCTGAACAAAAACCATTAGCAATTAGTAGCCTGACCTGGAGAGGCATAAACGTGAACACGAGGGAGGTCTTAGAAGGGAGTTGAAGCCTGTTGAGAATTTTAAAATTAGAGTTGTTAAGGTCTCATTGTTTCATCTACACTTTTTAAAAAAACACTTGCAGCTCATACAGTAAAAGGAGGTACTAACAACTGTTCAATCTATGACAAATAGAAACATAGGAACAGGAGTAGGACATTCAGCTCCTCAAACCTGTTCTGCTATTTCATGAAATAATGTCTAATTTGTGGCTTAACATCATATACCTGCCTTTGGCGGATACCACTTAATACCTGTACTAAACAAAAGCGTATGAATCTTGGATTTAAAATTAACAACTGATCCAGCAACCACTGACGTTTGTGGAAGAGATTTCCAAACCTCTACCACACTTTAGAAAACAGGCCTAATTTATATAATCTCTTCTCATAACTTAACCCCTGAATTCCAGGTATCATCACTGTACACTTACACTGTACTCCCTCCAGGACCAATACGTTTTCCTTAAGGTTCAAAGTTTGTGCGAAGATTTGTAGCTCGAGTGCTCGTTGTTGTGGTTCTGTTTGCCGAGCTGGAAGTTTTTGTTGCAAACGTTTCGTCCCCTGGCTAGGCGACATCATCAGTGCTTGGGAGCCTCCTGCGAAGCGCTTCTTTGATGTTTCCTCCGGTGTTTATAGTGGTCTGTCCCTGCCGCTTCCGGTTGTCAGTTTCAGCTGTCCGCTGTAGTGGTTGGTATATTGGGTCCAGGTCGATGTGTTTGTTGATGGAGTTTGTGGATGAATGCCATGCCTCTAGGAATTCCCTGGCTGTTCTCTGTCTGGCTTGCCCTATGATAGTAGTGTTGTCCCAGTCGAATTCATGTTGCTTGTTGTCTGCGTGTGTGGCTACTAAGGATAGCTGGTCGTGTCGTTTCGTGGCTAGTTGATGTTCATGTATGCGGATTGTTAGCTGTGATCCTGTTTGTCCTATATAGTGTTTAGTGCAGTCCTTGCATGGTATTTTGTACACTACATTAGTTTTGCTCATGTTGGGTATCGGGTCCTTCATTCTGGTGAGTTGTTGTCTGAGCGTGGCTGTTGGTTTGTGTGCCGTTATGAGTCCTAGGGGTCGCAGTAGTCTGGCTGTCAGTTCTGAGATGCTCCTGATGTATGGTAGTGTGGCTAGTCCTTTTGGTTGTGGTATGTCCTCGTTCCGTGGTCTTTCTCTTAGGCATCTGTTGATGAAGTTGCGCGGGTATCCGTTTTTGGCGAATACCTTGTACAGGTGTTCCTCTTCTTCTTTTTGCAGTTCTGGTGTACTGCAGTGTGTTGTGGCCCTTTTGAATAGTGTCCTGATGCAGCTTCGTTTGTGTGTATTGGGGTGGTTACTTTCATAGTTTAGGACTTGGTCTGTGTGTGTGGCTTTCCTGTATACCCTTGTAGTGAATTCTCCGTTCGGTGTTCTCTGTACCATCACGTCTAGGAATGGGAGTTGGCTATCCTTTTCTTCTTCTCTCGTGAATCGGATTCCTGTGAGTGTGGTGTTTCCTTAAGGTGTGGTGCCCAGATCTGTTCACAGTACTCCATGTCTTAACCAGGGAATAATTTCTGCATCCTTGTCATAGAATTATAGAGATGTACAGTACCTATTCTAGTCCTCTAGATATCAAGACCGGCATTCCATTAGCCTCTTGATTATTTTCTGTACCTGTTTGTAATATTTTAAAGATCTATGTGGCCCAAAACCCCTAGTCACTTTAGACATCCACTGTAAGACACCTCCAAGTTTGTGCCGGCCTCTAGATTCAGCTTGAAAGGAGGTTGGTGTTCCGGTGCAATCTTGTTAATGTCACTGATATTTGAAAATACCCTTTAAATGGGGCTTAAATAACCAACCATCTCTGTAGGAATTCAGCCAGATGTGGGTCAGTAAAAATTCCAGGAAATGAGTTTCTTCTGAGTTTGCACGTAACTGTCTGAATCTAAACATTACAATGTTCAAACTGGAAAGAAATAGTTAGTAGAATTATGCCCTCAGATTTTGGTTCATTTGCATATTTGTTCAAATTATCCCACAAATTTTACAGAGGGGTTCTCCTGGAAAAAAAACCCTTTCAGTGTAGAACACTCCGCAGTAAAGTGAAATAAACAATTAAAAAAGCCCTTAATTTGGTTGAGCCAACAGATTTGAAATTGTCACAGTTTGGAGAAGCAGAAAATTATTTTTTGTGTTTGTGATACAGTAATGTCTGTAGGTCTCAGGTAGGAAAGTGATCAGCCTTAGTTGAATGGCTCTCACAATGGAGCAGGAAAAAAACCCTAACTTTCACGAAGTTCCCTATTCTGTGAGGAATTATACTTAACAAGAATGAATACATTTACAAAAATAACAAACAGTGAATGTATTGAGGAAACATGGACAAAGTAAAAATTACTTTAAAAAAATCAGAATAGCTAATTGGCAAGTGCGTATACAACTTCCAGATTTCTACGACTGATAAATAATAACACACTAAAATCTACAAGCTAAGATCAGTTACTTCATTTAATTACATACATCCAACTAACTACACAAAACTAGGAAGACTAGGAAGTTATATTCAGACATCTTGCTTCCTGTTAACAGCAATGTAAAAGTACTGCAATATTACAGAGATGGATGTTTTGAAATCTCTCAATCTGTTACTGAATGGATATATTTGAGTAAGGAATTCTATAAGGTCTATTTAGAAATTTATTTTGTAATTAAATAATATAGTTATTCAAAAATGTAAAAGCGACAATCTTACATGTCGGCAGATACAGAATGCGAACTCATAAGAATATAATTTGTGAGAACACTTACACATTGAGCTTCTGATAAATCAATACAATGCAAATTCTTCGATACTTAAATAATCTGCGCTTGAGACAAGTCAATGAACTAAAAATAGCCTACTTGTTCAATTCTGATAACATTCTTCCTGTTTGAATGCTAAATGAAAAGTAAAACATAGAACATAGAACAATACAGCACAGAACAGGCCCCTCGGCCCATGATGTTGTGCCGAACATTTGTCCAAGTTTAAGCACCTATTCCTGTACCTATCCAATTGCCACTTAAAAGTCACCAATGATTCTGACTCTGCCACTCCCACAGGCAGTGCATTCCATGCCCCTACCGCTCTCTGGGTAAAGAACCTACCCCTGACATCCCCCCTATACCTTCCACCCTTCACCTTAAATTTATGTCCCCTTGTAACACTCTGTTGTACCTGGGGAAAAATTCTCTGACTGTCTAATCTATCTATTCCCCTGGTCATCTTATAAACCTCTATCAAGTCACCCTTCATCCTTCACCGTTCTAATGAGAAAAGGCCTAGCACTCTCAACCTATCCTCGTACGACCTATTCTCCATTCCAGGCAACATCCTGGTAAATCTCCTCTGCACCCTCTCCAAAGCTTCCACATCTTTCCTAAAGTGAGGCAACCAGAACTGCACACAGTACTCCAAATGTGGCCTTTCCAAGGTCCTGTACAGCTGCAACATCACTTCACGACTCTTGAATTCAATCCCTCTGCTAATGAACGCTAATGCACCATAGGCCTTTTTACAAGCTCTAACCACCTGAGTGGCAACTTTCAAAGAGCTATGAACATAGACCCCAAGATCCCTCTGCTCCTCCACCTTACTAAGAACCCTACCCTTAACCCTGTATTCCGCATTCTTATTTGTCCTTCCAAAATGGACAACCTCACACTTGACAGGGTTGAACTCCATCTGCCACTCCTCAGCCCAGCTCTGCATCATACCTAAGTCCCTTTGCAGCTGACAACAGCCCTCCTCACTATCCACAACTCCACCAATCTTCGTAATGTCTGCAAATTTCCTGACCCACCCTTCGACTCCCTCTTCCAAGTCATTAATAAAAATTACAAACAGAACATTGTCTCTCCAACTAAAATGATAAGCATTTTTACAGAAGTTCATAAACAGTGGCTCTGAAAAGAATCCAGTACATTATAAATTCAAATGGAAAATAAATTGGCTTTTAAAAATCTCCTTGTAAAAATCCAGACTGGCATGATATCCAGCTGATATGGTGCCAAAGTCCTGAGTGCATTTGCTTTACATTCGCAAATTGATTCAACCATGCACATTCTCCTTTAAAGCAAGGTGTCTCCTATTGCCTCTGCAAATAGTCTCAAGTATTTAGAAACAAAGAACAAAATAAAAATGAATTCAGCTAGATCACCATTACCAAGCCATGTTTCCATACACATTGCCTTTCAGCTTGCTTCAGGCAAAGTACTGTTATTGTTGCAATCTGGGCAGCAGAATACATCACAGCCCTTGCCAGTGTTATCTCCTGCCAACAGAACTGATTTTAGTTACACACAGTAAACTGACATGGCCCCTTTTCACAATCTAGCAAGGAGCTTTCTTTCCTCTCTCTTTCAATATTTCATTTTCCAAGCACTGCTGCAGATGATCACTGGCTACAAAATTCAATTATTCAAAGTTTATCTTGCCTGTGAATTTTACTTCGCTAGAATATTGCATATTGCACCAGAGAGTAATATTATGCAGAGGCAACTGGAACTAACAAAGATTTGCAGAACTCACTTATCCATGGATAATTAACTAATTAGAGAAATTTTCAGTACCAGTTAGTTAATGATTTGAAAACAATCTAACAAGGATGTGAATTGCATTCTACCAAATACCTAATGCAGTATCAGCAACAATACACTCTAGAATCATCTGGGGGAAAAAAATCACTAATTTATTTCATAGGCATAAATTGGAAAACGTTGAGGCCTCAGTATTGATCATTGTAAATACTATTTATTACGTTCTATCAACTAGGAAAGAAACATCTGTGCCTACTGTTTCCCGTTAGCTTACCAATCTTCTATGTCAAAGTGTTATCCCCTCACCGTGACCTTTCTTTTTCTGCAATAACCTTTGATTGGCACAACTGAAAATGTTTTTTGCAAATCCAAGTACAATACATCCATTCATTCCTTTTTATCCATGTTATTTCCTCAAATAACTTGTATAGATTGGTTAAACATGATATCCCTTTCATAAAACCATGCTGACTCTTTCTGATCACCTTGAGCTTATCTAAGTGTCCTGCTGTAACGTCTTTGATAATGGCTTCTAAATCTTCCCAGAGGTGTTGACCTAACTGCCTGGGGTTTCCTGCTTTCTACCTTCCTCCAATTTTGAATAAAGTAGTTACATTCACTATTTTCCAATCTGTGACCCCACCTCACTCTTCCATATCTGTAAAATCTTCCTCACTGTCCTGTTTTGACACCATCACCTTGATAAATTGTTATGATCTCTCTAACTTTATTAGTTTGTACAGCTTTGGATTACTTATTACTTTGGTTCGACCCTCGGCATGTGATTCTTATACCTATCATGTTAATTTTGCCATTTGGTTTGTCTCCTGGATCACCTTATTTTTAAGCTTTTGTAACTAAATGAGACAAAAGATAATTAGATTATAGGTCATCCCTTCACTTGTTATTCAGTTGTTAACACTGTCTAACACTTTTGATTACTTGCAGAGACTTAATTTTCGACATTCCACTCACACTAGTTGCATGACCTTTTGATTTCTCTGTCCTTGATCTCTCTGTTTACTAATTCTGTGTCTTGATTTGGAGATGCTGGTGTTGGACTGGGGTGTACAAAGTTAAAAATCACACAACACCCGGTTATAGTCCAACAGGTTTATTTGAAAGCACTAGCTTTCGGAGCACCGCTCCTTCATCAGATGGTTGTGGCAGATCCTAAGACACAGAATTTATAGCAAAAGTTTACAGTGTGATGCAACTGAAATTCTGTGTCTGTGAGCTTCTCTCTCACTTCACCTGATGAAAGGGCTATGCTCTGAAAGCTTGAGATTTCAAATAAACTTGGACTATGACCTGGTGTCATGTGACGTCTGACAGAAAACTCATGCAGAGATTCAATGTTTAGGTAATGCCAGTGCTCTGCTCTCCCTACCCCATTGTTATACAAAAAGGTAATACTTGGATAGTTGTTGATAGTTCCTGACAAGGTGTATATGGTAAGGCCGTTCCTTCTTGTAGAGGGATCAAGAACTAAGGATCACTGGTTAAAATAAAGTAATCATCTCGTATGGCAATGGTAAGTTGATTTTTGTTTTCTGTCTTAGGTCCCTTGTCCTTAAAAGGTGCTAAAATCAGTGTTTGTATAGTGTATCTTTACTTTATGTCAGTGTCTTTGATTATATTTTTTTCAAGAAGAGGTAGATCAATTCTTGGAAAGCTAAGGGGTGAAAGGTTATTTGAGAACCTCAAGTAATTATGAACCTATCAAATGGTCTAACAGGGTTGGGGTCCAAGTGGTTTTAGTTTGTACAGTGCATCTTTACTTAATGTCAAAGACCCATACCTGCTCTGCTTATCGATATCAATGAATAAATTAGATGTTACTCTTGCCATTTTAAAAATTTTGAATTAACTACTTCATGATGATCAATTTGCCTACTATGGTGTGTTTGTTCTTTAAAAGTGATGCTGGAGAAGTGATAGCCTAGTGGTATTGTCACTGGACTGTTAATCCAGAGACCCAGGTAATGCTTTGGCGAGTTGGGTTCAAATCTTGCAGATAGCAAATTTGAGTATAGTAAAAGTCTGGAATTAAGAGACTAATGAGATGATCATGAGTGAATTGTTAGGAAGACCCATCTGGTTCACAAATGTCCTTTAGAGAAAGAAACTACCGTCCTTACTTGGTCTGGCCTGACCTTCATGCAACTCCAGACCCACAGCGATGTGATTGATTCTTACCTGCCCTCTGGGCAATTAGGGAGGGGCAACAAACCTGGCCTATTCAATCCTATGAACGAATTGAAAAAAACTCATCTGAGGTTCAGATTTCTCAGGTCATCTCATTCCAAGACGACCAGAATAGTATGCTTTCATGAGTTCTGGTGAAATGATCTATGGCTGGTTGCTATTGATGTAGTATTGGAAAATATTAATTATATCAGAATATTTTCCCAGGAGTATGGATTAATTTTTAACAACAGTGGACTGCAACATTTAAAGGGCTGACTTGCATGCAATACATAATTTGCACTTTAACAAACTACCACTAATTACATTACTAAGTTGTAGCTTGGTAATTTTATACTTCAAGAAAAAAAACTTTACAAAATTAGAGTTTATTTTCCTATTCTGACCTATGATATGAAAATCTTTCCCAAAACACATTTGAGGTAAAACCATTCCTGTTCCTAATTTATCAGACGTGTCTGTTAAATATAAACTGTGCTAATTTGAACATGCTTAGAGGCTATGACCTGGAGATGTTGGCACAATCAAAGTAATCTGTGCAACTGAACAGACAGGCCAAAGCAGCGCATAGTCTGGGGTCACATTATCACTGTAATTATGATGCAGTATATATTGAATGGATGTCCGCAGGCAATTCAGATGCAACATGTAAATGCTAAAGAGGAGGCTACTAAGAATGGTTCCTCAGGTGACTCCACAGGCAATAACTGCAGGATATAAGAGAAGGCATTGCTGCAGATACAAAACTACAAATTGGTTAAGAAGTAGTGGAAGGCAATATTGTCAAATAGCGCAGAGGTGCGGTGTTCAAGGAAGAAAGCAAGTTACCTAGGTAGTGCAAACTAAGACTGTAGAGTGCTGAACACTGGAGTTTCCTTAGATATATAAATGGCTAAACAGAGGCAAAAGTGCACATTAGGCCACTGGAAAATGATGCTGGAGATGTTGCAATGAGGAACAAGAAATGGCTGAGAAACTGAATAAGTGCTTTGTATCAAATGTCATGGTGGAAGACACAAGTAATATCCCAAAAATTCAAGATAGTGGGGGGTGCAGATGAGTATGGTGGCCATAGCCAAGGAGGAGATGCTAGAAAAACTGAAAGGTCTGAAAGTGGATAAATCACCTGGACCAGATGGGCTAACCCCAGAGTTCTGAAGGAGATAGCTGGAGAGACAGTGGAGGCTTTAGTAGTGACTGTTCAGGAATCACTGAGTTCAGGAGGGTCTCAGACAGTGGAAAATCGCTAATGTTAATCCCCAGTTTAAGGAGGGAATATGGCAAAAGATGGGAAATTATTGGCCGATTGGCCTGATCTCAGTCGTTGGTAAGATTTTGGAGTCTATTGCGAAGAATGAGATTTTTGAATACTTGGAAATGCATGGTAAAATAGGGCAAAGTCAGCATGGATTTATTAAGTGGTGGTCCTCCCTGACAAATCTGTTAGAATTCTTTGAGGAAGTAACAAGCAGGTTAGACCAAGGAGAGCCAATGGATATTATCTATGTGGACTTCTACAAGGTCTTTGAGAGAAGGTGCTGCACAGGAAGCTGCTAAGTAAGATAAGGGTCCAATGGTGTTAGAGGCAAGGTGCTAGCATGGATAGGTGCCTGGCTGTCTGGCAGAAAGCAGACAGTGGGGATAAAAGTGTCTTTCTCAGGATGGTAGCCTGTGAATAGTTCCACAAGGGTCAGTGTTGGGACCACATCTTTCCACTTTATACATTAATGATCTGGATGAAGGAACTGAGGGTATCTGGCTAAGTTTGCAGATGATACAATGATAGGTGGAAGTAAAGGTAGTATTGAAGAGATGGGAAGGCTGCAAAAAGCTGTAGACAGGTAGGAGAGTCCGCAAAGAAGTGGCAGATGAAATATAACGTGGGGAAGTGTGAGGTCATGCACTTTGGTAGGAAAAATAGAGGCAGGGACTATTTTCTAAATAGGGAGAAAATTCAGAAGGCTGAAGTGCAAAGGGACTTGGGAGTCCTAGTCCAGATTTCTCTTAAGTCAAACTAAAACTTGCAGTTGAGTCAGTAGTTAGGAAGGCAAATAGAATGTTGTCATTCATCTCAAGAAGACTAGAATATAGAAGCAGGGACGTACTTCTGAGGTTTTATGAAGTTCTGGTTAGACCACACTTAGAGCATTGTGAGCAATTTTGGGCCCCATATCTCAGACCCTTTAGAACGGAGATAAGGAGAAAGGTTTGCCACTTCAGCCAGAGAGTGGCAAATCTGCGGCATTCACTGCCACAGAAGGCTGTGGAGGCCAGGTCATTGAGTGTATTTAAAACAGAGATAGATATGCTCTTGATTGTCTAGAGGATTAAAGGGAAAAAAGCAGTAAAATGGAGTTGAAAAACTTATCAGCCATGACTGAATGGTGGAGCAAGACTCAATGAGCTAATGGCCTAATTTCTGCTCCTATGTCTTACGGTCTAATCCCACTTATCCTTCACAATTTGAAACTCTAAGATGCAAGCCCCCCTCTGCTTGTCAATCCAGCACCAATAGATATTGCTATAGACACTGCTGATGGAGAGTCAAATCCAACCATTTTCACTCAGGAATGAATATATAATGCTAGGCCATAAAATCAAGGAATCCTTACTTATAAAGAAGAGTATAAACAGCTTAAAATAAACAACCTGATAGGAAAAATGCTAAAAGCATTAAAGTCTTAACCTTCAAAGTTTGTGAGAAGATTTGTAGCTCGGGTGCTCGTTGTTGTGGTTCTGTTCGCCGAGCTGGGAATTTGTGTTGCAGACGTTTCGTCCCCTGTCTGGGTGACATCCTCAGTGCTTGGGAGCCTCCTGGGAAGCGCTTCTGTGATCTTTCCTCCCGCATTTGTAGTGATTTGAATCTGCCGCTTCCGGTTGTCAGTTTCAGCTGTCCGTTGCAGTGGTCGGTATATTGGGTCCAGGTCGATGTGCTTATTGACTGAATCTGTGGATGAGTGCCATGCCTCTAGGAATTCCCTGGCTGTTCTCTGTTTGGCTTGTCCTATAATAGTAGTGTTGTCCCAGTCGAACTCATGTTGCTTGTCATCTGCGTGTGTGGCTACTAAGGATAGCTGGTCGTGTCGTTTCGTGGCTAGTTGGTGTTCATGGATCCGGATCGTTAGCTGTCTTCCTGTTTGTTCTATATAGTATTTTGTGCAGTCCTTGCATGGGATTTTGTACACTACATTGGTTTTGCTCATGTTGGGTATAGGGTCCTTCGTTCTGGTGAGTTGTTGTCTGAGAGTGGCTGTTGGTTTGTGTGCTGTTATGAGTCCTAGTGGTCGCAGTAGTCTGGCTGTCAGTTCGGAAATGCTCTTGATATATGGTAGTGTGGCCAGTCCTTTGGGTTGCGGCATGTCCTCGTTCCGTTGTATTTCCCTTCGGCATCTGTTGATGAAATTGCGAGGGTATCCGTTTTTGGCAAATACATTGTATAGGTGTTCTTCTTCCTCTTTTTGCAGTTCTGGTGTACTGCAGTGTGTTGAGGCCCTTTTGAATAGTGTCTTGATGCAAGGACTGCACAAAACACTACATAGGACAAACAGGAAGACAGCTAACGATCCGCATCCATGAACACCAACTAGCCACGGAACAACACGACACCAAGCTTGGTGAACCCAGCAAAGCTATGACACCATTAATATTATAGATTTCTAGCCTCACGCCACAGACATAAAATGTGTTATAATGAGTATTCTCTTTGAAGCAAACTTCATAAGTTCTGGATGATGCAAGTTTCAAAAAATACATTTGATTGAAAATGAATATGTCCATTTTCTCAAACAGCATTATACCTTTCACATCCAAATGACCGGTGGCTCAGTGGTTAGCACTGCTGCCTCACAGCACTAGGGACCCAGGTTCAATTCCAGCCTTGGGCAACTATCTGTGTGGAGTTTGCACATTCTCCCTGTGTCTGCGTAGGTTTCCTCCGGGTACTCCAGTTTCCTCCCACAATCCAAAGATGTGCAGGTTAGGTGAATTGGCCATGCTAAATTGCCCATAGTGTTAGGTGCATTAGTCAGAGGGAGATGGGTCTAGGTGGGTTACTCTTCGGAGGGTCAGTGTGGACTTGTTGGGCTGAAGGGCCTGTTTCCACACTGTAGGGAATTTAATCTAATCCAAACTAAAAAAAGACCTCACAAAAGTGCTTTACATCCAATAAAGTGTAAGAATTTTATAATGAAGGAGCTATCTTGCACATACGAAGTTCCCACAAACAGTAATGTGATTATGACCAGAACTGTCTCTGTTAAATATTGGCCAAGATGCCAGGGATAACATCCCTTGTATTTTTTTTTGAAAATGTGCAAGGCTCCTTAACGTTCAGCTGAAAGGGCAGAATGTTGGAAGTTGTCTGGGCCTCAGTTAACTTTTGATGAATGACTGCTGACTTTACAGTTATTCACAGTACTGCTAACAGATCTCGTTGAAGCTATACATTTGAAGTGCAAGTCCAGGGAGATGTCCTTTCATTTTCCTCTTTCAGATGACCCAAGTTTGATTGCACCAATTGGGGTGAAATGGAGTGTGAAAGTTATTTGACACTAGGACTGAAATCAGAGTCTATGACAACAGGAGTGTTAACACATTACGCCTCAGCTTTGCAGCAATTTAAAGCATGCACAAATATTGGAGTTGTGTAGCTTGCAGTAAAATCAGGACAACTTACTGAGCATACCTTTTCATTCTCGCACATGAAAGCTCTATTCCAGTTCACAGATTTTCTATAAACAGATACCAATTGACCCAGGAACCTCACAATTATGATGGAATTTGACTCCTGGTTATATAAATCACTGCATGATTTTTAGCATGGAAACTTGGTTGACTGCTGCAGAGATACCATTAAGGTCAGATTGGCATTAAAGAATATTTATTGTAATGAGGATGAAAAGTGCATCAAAAACTTGGCTGAAGGAGCTTGGAGCATTAAATACTGCATGCAAGAGCAAAATCACTACTGGATGAACAAATACGGTACTATAAACCTAACTGACTTTTACAGGGCTGTCAAGCTGCATTTGTTTAAAATTAAAACATATATTAGTGCCAGTTGTTTTTCCCTTTTGCAACATGCATGTGGGATAAAGGCTCTGAAGAACGTAGCCAGCAGCCTCATGACGTCTGGCAAGGACATGATAGATTTCTGTCTTGGAGTATTTTTGATGAATTCAGAAATCAAGAGAAGTTCTGAAACAATCTCCTATAGGAAGGATGTTGTGAAACTTCAAAGAGTTCAGAAAAGCGAGGTTTGAGAAGATTTGTAGCTCAGGTTGAGGTTTTGGATGTAGGTTTGCTCACTGAGCTTGAAGGTTCATTTCCAGACGTTTCGTCACCCTACTAGGTAACATCTTCGGTGAGCCTCAGGCAAAGCACTGCTGAAAATTCCTGCTTTCTATTTATATGTTTGGGTTTCTTTGGGTTGATATGTAATTTTCTGTGGTGAAGTCACTTCCTGTTCCTTTTCTCAGGGGTTGATAGATGGGGTCTAACTTGATGTGTTTGTTGATAGAGTTCCGGTTGGAATGCCATGCTTCTAGGAATTCTCATGCATGTCTTTGTTTGGCTTGTCCTAGGATGGATGTGTTGTCCCAGTCGAAGTGGTGTTCTTCCTTATCCGTATGTAAGGGTACTAGTGATAGTGGGTCATGTCTTTTTGTGGCTAGTTGGTATTCATGTATCCTTGTGGCTAGCTTTCTGCCTGTTTGTCCAATGTAGTCTTTGTTACAGTCCTTGAACGATATTTTGTAAATGACATTAGTTTTGATTATTGTCTGTATAGGGTCTTTCAAGTTCATTAGATGCTGTTTTAGTGTGTTGGTGGGTTTGTGGGCTACCATGATGCCAAGGGGTCTGAGTTGTCTGGCAGTCATTTCTGAGATGTCTTCGATGTAGGGGAGAGTGGCTAAGGTTTCTGGACGTTTTGTCTGCTTGTTTTGGGTTTGTTGCTGAGAAATCAGCAGATTGTGTTCATTGGGCACCCATTCTTTTTGAATACATGGTATAGGTGATTTTTCTCCGCTCTGCATAGTTCCTCTATGCTGCAGTGGGTGTTGGCTCATTGAAATAATGTTCTGATGCAGCTTCATTTGTGGGTGTTGTGATGATTGCTTCTGTATTTCAATATTTGGTCCATGTGTGTTGTTTCCTGAAGACGCTGGTTTGAAGTTCCCCATTGGCTGTTTATTCTACTGTGACATCTAGGAATGGCATATGGATGAGGAAGGACACCACTTCGACTGGGACAACACATCCATCCTAGGACAAGCCAAACGAAGACATGCACGAGAATTCCTAGAAGCATGGCATTCCAACCGGAACTCTATCAACAAACACATCGAGTTAGGCCCCATTTACCATCCCCTGAGAAAAGGAACAGGAAGTGACTTCACCACAGGAAGTGACTTCACCACAGGAAATAACATCACCACAGCAAATGACATCATCAACCCAAAGAAACCCAAACATATGAATAGAAAGCAGGAATTTTCAGCAGTGCTTCGCCTGAGGCCCACTGAAGATGTTTTGATTAGATTAGATTAGATTACTTACAATGTGGAAACAGGCCCTTTGGCCCAACAAGTCCACACCGACCTACCGAAGAGCAACCCACCCAGACCCATTTCCCTATATTTACCCCTTCACCTAACACTACAGGCAATTTAGCATGGCCAATTCACCTAACCTGGACATTTTAGGACTGTGGGAGGAAAGCGGAGCACCCAGAGGAAACCCACGCAGACACGGGGAGAATGTGCAAACTCCACACAGTCAGTTGCCTGAGGTGGGAATTGAACCCAGGTCTCTGCCATTGTGAGGCAGTAGTGCTAACCACTGTGCCACCGTGCCGCACGTTATTAGTACGGTGACGAAACATCTGGAAATGAACCTTCAAGCTCAGAGAGCAAATCTACATCCACAAGTTCAGAAAAGATTTACAAGGATGTGCCAGGGTTGCAGCGTTTGGGCTGCAGGGAGAGGTTGAACAGGCTGGGACTGTTTTCCTTGAAGCATTGGAGGCTGAGGGATGACCTTACAAGAACATAAGAACTGGGAGCAGGAGTAGGCTGTTTGACCCTTTGAGCCTGCTCCACCATTCAATAAGATCATAGCTGATCTTTTTGTGGCCTAAGCTCCACTTACCTGTGCTCTCACCGTATCCCTTAATTCCTTTATTGTTCTAAAAACATTTACTGAAGTAGCATCAACTACTTCACTGGGCAAGCAATTCCATATTTTAACAACCCTCTGGGTGAAGAAGTTCCTTCTCGATTCAGTCTTAAGTTGGCTCCGACTAATTTTGAGGCTATGCCCTCTTGTCCTAGCTTCATCTGCCTGTGGAAACATCTTCTCTACTTCCACGTATTCCCTTCATAATTTAATATGTTTCTATAAGATTCCCCCTCATTCTTCTGAATTCCAATGAATATAATCCCAATCTACTCCGTCTCTCCTCATAAGCAAACCCTCTTAATTCCGCAACCAACCTAAAGAGTGCTGGAAAAGCACATTCTTGAGGAAGGGCTTTTGCCCGAAATGTTGATTTTCCTGCTCCTCGGATGCTGCCTGACCTGCTGTACGTTTCCAGCACCACACTCTCGACTCTAACTTCCAGCAGCTGCAGTACTCACTTTCGCCTCCATCCTACTCCGACCCATCACCCTCACCTTGACCTCTTTCCACCTATCAAATTTCCAACGCCCCTCCTCCAAGTCCCTCCTCCCTACCTTTTATCTTCTCCTGCTGAACACTCTCTGCTCATTCCTGAAGAAGGGCCTGTGCCCGAAACGTCGAATCTCCTGTTCCCTGGATGCTGCCTGACCTGCTGTGCTGTTCCAGCAATAAAGTTTCAACTTTGATCTCCAGCATCTGCAGACCTCACTTTCTCCTTAGAAGGATATGGGCCAAGTTCTGGCAAATGGGCCTAGATTTGTTTAGGATATCTGGTCGACATGGACGAGTTGGACCAAAGGGTCTGTTTCTTTGCTGTACATCTCTATGACTCTAAGAGGCATACTGGACTCAACATGTTAACTGTTTCTCTCTGCACAGATATTGCCAGAACTCGGGCATTTCTCCAGCATTCTCAGTGTTTGTTATATATCTGGTATAACATTTTCATTGTGTTATTGTTTTGTTGTTTATTCTTGCTTCAAGAAAACATTTCCATGTAGCCAATCTAATAGCTGCAATAGGTGAAATTTTGTTGTGATCTTGCCTATTTGTAGAGCCAGCAAGAGACTTGAACTGTCTCTTCTTGAGAAGGTCCTGTGAACTATGTGTCAACTGGAGGGATGGAGTGGTGGTGATGATGATGCAGTCACAGTGGACCCTTTCCTATGGGGTCAAGACCCTGGAACTGATGTCCCAATGAGCAAGAGTTGATGGTCGAAGCTAGCAGCTCATCCACACACAGCAGCATCACGTCAGAGGGAATGGGTACTGCCAAAGGTACATCATCTTAGAATATTACAATCGTACAGGATCTAGGACACAAATAAATAATATAGAACGTGGGATTTTTGTAGCCTGAGTGTTATGAGGAAAGGTGGGTAGTGGTACTGGGGTGCAGAGGATCGACTCCGATCAGGCTCTCTCCATATCTCCATGTCCAGTCCCTTGATCTGAAACCAATTTCCATTGATCAAGGGTCCTCCCAGAATCAGCCTGTGCTGATGTAGCCCATGGTATGAGATTTTGTGCATGCTACTTGGTGACAGGCCCACTTCCCATTGGGATAATCTCAGCAATAGTCTTTAGCAATCCTCAATTGGAGGCAGTGTAGATGAGCAGGAGGCTGGAAGAACACAGCAAGCCAGGCAGCATCAGGAGGTGGAGAAGCTGACGTTTCAGGTGTAACCCTTCTTCAGGACTGGGCATGAAAGTTGAATGTGGGCTTTCCCACATGTGAAGTATGATACCTCCCTGCCTAAGTAAATGCCTCTCTTGCCTCCGAGCTTGCTGCCAGCTATAGAAGACTATGCCGCAAGTCTTTATCACTTCAGAAGGGTAATTGCTTATATTAGTATAGTCAGTTTATTTATAGTTCCCCGGAGGAAGTGAGGACTGCAGATGCTGTAGAATCAGAGTCTAAAGATGTGGCGCTGGAAAAGCACAGCAGGTCAGGCAGCATCCGAAGAGCAGGAGAGTCGATATTTCAGGCATAAGCCCTTTTTCAGGAATTTCACATTTATAATTATTGCTATCAAATCTTCATTTCTACCATTTTGATGTACTATATGAAATAAGTTATCACCGTACTAGTTGTGGATACTGAAGACAAATGTATGGTTGTAATCAAGTTTAAACCAGGTTTTAACCACTTAGCCTCATCTTGTGTAAAATTCACACTGTGATGAAGCTATGACGTGTACTGGGGAAGCTTTCTATGTCAATAAGGTTTCTACTGACCTCCTGACATAAAATAAAATGGCTACATGCACAGTAACGTCTGTTCATTCACTGTCAACTCTATAGTTTCTGACAGTGTTTCAAGTATCAGAAATAGACTTATGAAACATTGAAAAATATTAAAGTCATTAAGAGTCTGTGTGCATATATTTATTGTCTGTGGATAGACTGGTTCAATTAAATGTCTATATCAGTAAATTATGTCCTCTCCATAAATGCTACCCAATATGCCCCATATTTTACACTTTCCAATATAAAAGAAGGAACTGTGGATGCTGGAAATCAGAAACAAAAACTGATTCCCTCTTTCATTTGAGCTTGGAAAATTTTATCAATTTAATTTCCAATTTCCACTCTCATCATCTGCTGGCCTGTCTTTCCCTGCTCTTCCTCGACATGTGCTCCCATTTCTGCAGGTAGGCTGGCCATCGATATCCACTACAAAGCTATTAACTCCCATAGTTATCTCGACTATAGATCTTCACATCTTGCTTCCTGTAAGGACTCCATTCCATTTTCCATCATCGTTGCATCTGTTCTGATGATACTGCCTTCTGCTGTTGCCGGATAGGGTGTTGATGGTCTTAGAAATATTTACTTTTTCCTAAACAAAGGATTTCTTGCTCTCATGTTTTTAGCTGTGTCTGACTCACTTCACACACTTTTGCCCTCACCCCTTCTCTTCCCTTCCACAACAATGATAGAGGTCCTTAGTCCTTATTTATCATTCCACCAACCTCTGTATCCAAAGAATCAGTAGCCACCACTTCTGTCGTTCTTGCAGGATGCCACCAGGCACATATTCCCTTCCTCTCTATTGTCGGCATTCTGCTGTGTCCACTTCTTCTGGGACACCTTGGTCCACTGCTCCTTTACTCCCAACTCCTCCCATGACACCTTCCCATGCAATTACAGAATGTGTAATACCTGCCTGTTCCCATTCGCTCTGCTTACTATCCAAAGCCCCAGACATACCTTCCAGCTGAAACAGCGATTTACCCATGCTTCACCCAATCTAGTCTACTGTATTCGCTGCTCACAATGTGGTCTCCTCTACACTGAAATGAAACTCAGACAGGGTAATAACTTTTCAGAACACCTACTTTCTGCAAAATGAATGGAAATCAGGAGGGCAAAACGGGGACATGAGATAGTTTTGGTAAATAGAATTAAGGAGAATCCAAAGGGTTTTTACAAATATATTAAAGACTAAAGGGTAACTAGGGAGAGAATAGGGCCCCTCAAAGATCAGCAAGGTGGCCTTTGTGTGGAGCAACAGAAAATGGGGGAGATACTAAATGAATATTTTGCATCAGTATTTACTGTGGAACAGGATATGGAAGATATAGACTGTAGGGAAATAGATGGTGACATCTTGCAAAATGTCCAGATTACAGAGGAGGAAGTGCTGGATGTCTTGAAATGGTTAAAGGTGGATAAATCCCCAGGACCTGATCAGGTGTACCCAAGAACTCTGTGGGAAGCTAGAGAAGTGATTACTGGGCCTCTTGCTGAGATATTTATATCATCAATAGTCACAGGTGAGGTGCCGGAAGACTGGAGGTTGGCAAACGTGGTGCAGGTTGGCAAACGTGGTGCCACTGTTTAAGAATGGCAGTAAAGACAAGCCAGGGAACTATAAATCTGTGAGCCTGATCTCGGTGGTGGGCAAGTTGTTGGAGGGAATCCTGAGGGACAGAATGTATATATATTTGGAAAGGCAAGGACTGATTAAGGATAGTCAACATGGCTTTGTGCGTGGGAAATCATGTCTCACAAACTTGATTGAGTTTTTTGAAGAAGTAACAAAGAAGATTGATGAGGGTAGAGCAGTAAATGTGATCTATATGGACTTCAGTAAGGCGTTCGACAAGGTTCCCCATGGGAGACTGATTAGCAAGGTTATATCTCATGGAATACAAGGAGAACTAGCCATTTGAATACAGAACTAGCTCAAAGGTAGAAGACAGAGGGTGGTGGTGGAGGGTGTTTTTTAGACTGGAGGCCTGTGAGCAGTGGAGTGCCACAAGGATCGGTGCTGGGCCCTCTACTTTTTGTCTTTTACATAAATAATTTGGATGCGAGCATGAGAGCTCCTTAAAAGTGGAATCGCAGGTAGATAGGATAGTGAAGAAGGCATTTGGTATGCTTTCCTTTATTGGTCAGAGTATTCAGTACAGGAGTTGGGAGGTCATGTTGCGGCTGTACAGGACATTGGTTAGGCCACTGTTGGAATACTGCATGCAATTCTGGTCTCCTTCCTATCGGAAAGACGTTGTGAAACTTGAAAGGGTTCAGAAAAGATTTACAAGGATGTTGCCAGGGTTGGAGGATCTGAGCTACAGGGAGAGGCTGAATAGGCTGGGGCTGTTTTCCCTGGAGCATCGGAGGCTGAGGGGTGACTTTATAGTGGTTTACAAAATTCTGAGGGCCATGGATAGGATAAATAGACAAAGTCTTTTCCCTGGCATCAGGGAGTCGAGAACTAGAGGGCATAGGTTTAGGGTGAGAGGGGAAAGATATAAAAGAGACCTAAGGGACAACTTTTTCATGCAGAGGGTGGTACGTGTATGGAATGAGCTGCCAGAGGATGTGGTGGAGGCTGGTACAATTGCTACATTTAAGAGGCATTTGGATGGGTATATGAATAGGAAGGGTTTGGAGGGATATGGGCCGGGTGCTGGCAGGTGGGACTAGATTGGGTTGGGATATCTCGTTGGCATGGACTGGTTGGACCAAAGGGTCTGTTTCCATGCTGTACATCTCTATGACTCTATGACCAAGAGCTTCCAGTTGCTTACCATTTCAACACACCATTTTGTTTCCATGCCAATATCTTGGTCATGGACCTACTGCAGTGCTCTTGTAAGACTCAGTGCAAGCTATAGCAACATCATCTCATTTTTCATTTGGAGCCCCTGCAAGCCTCAGGACAAAATGTTGAGTTCAATTATTTTAGACCTTGAATCCCCTCACCCCCACAATCTTCCATGTCTTTCCATCACATTCCAGGTCCTGTGATAACATGTGGAGCCAACCCATTTTCACCCAGTCATAGTCACCAATATCATTTATCTAGCTTCTCTTCTTCCCTGGTTTGCGATCAACAATCCCTTTGTCTGACCAACATTTTTCTTATCTTTTTCTCTGGGCTCCGTCTCTACCCCAACTGTTCACTTCTTTTTCACCTCAACCTCTGTCATCAGGGTTTGTACCACCTTTTCCTAGTTACTATCAGTTCTGAAGAAGGGTCATTGGACTCAAAATATTAACTCTCTCTCCACAGATGCTGCTGGACTTGCTGAGCTTCAGCAGCAATTTCTGTTTTTGTTCTATATTTTCCACTTTTAGATTTTCAGCATCTGCAGTATTTTCTGGCCATGTTACAATATTCCTTTCAATATTATGCTTCAGGCTGAAACTTCTGTCACAATAATTTCCTTAATCATAGGAGAACTAACCTCTTTAAAATGGAGTAGAACATCTGGACTGCCCATCTCCACACGTTTTTGGAAATCTCAGGATGTTAAACTTGACATCTGGTCTGTTCTGAATTATAAGATTTTGCATTATAGGATAAATCTTTACAAAACTTGTGCCTGAGGCAAAAGGATTTGCATTCCATGAGAATAAATTACAACACAGGCCCAGAGAAATTTTCACTCATTAACCTTCTGCACTGACTGGTAAAATGAGCGCAAATATAACATTTTCAAATGGTCTACTTAGGGGAGAGCTGTCTTTCTTTCTCTGCATGTGGCAATGGTGCAAAATTCACAGAGATTAGCTTGACAGGTTCACAAACAGAGCATCCTTTCTTCTTTGTTCTCTCTGCATTTGATGAAAAATATGTCTGCAGACCAGCTGTGTGAAATCAAAGTTTCTTCATGCAGCTATTTACAAGGTGATGCTGGAACACACTGTCTCTGTCAGCCTGATCAGACTTCAGGAGCTATTGGACTATTTCCAGTTTCCAGATAACCTACATTATCTCCAATTTACCTGCCAACTACAAATACAACTTTAAATCTGAAATGATAATAACCTTCAATGTCTTTTCTCTTTACAGATGCCGACTGATCCAGATTCTAGCATTTTCCCATTTTGCCCAAATGATAATTAATAGATACTTTGCACTTTCTTTCATTACTACAGTGGTTACCCTTGAATTCAGCAATTTGGGAAATCCTGATAGTACTGAAGACTTGAACTCCAGAAATAGCTACTGCCCATAGCCAAGCTGTTCCAGTGCAGTTACAAACACTAGCAATGTGGAAAATTTCAATTATGTCCCATCTACAAAAAGCATCACAAATCCAATCTGGCCAATTACTGTTTCTTCAGTTTATTCACAATCTTCAGCAAAGTAATGGAAGTCATTATATAAATCAAACTGCACTTGCATCACAATAACCTGTCCATTGATGCTCAGTTTGGGCTCTGTCAGAATGACTCAACTTCTAATAGTATTACAGTCTTGATCCAAACATGGACAGCAGTGATGGACCTTGACATCAAGTTAGCATGAGGCCAAGTATAACATCAATGATTCCGAATGAAACTGGAGTCAATGGGAATTGGAGGAAAGACCCTACCATGATTTGAGTCACACCAAGCACAAAGGAAGATGGTGTGGCTTTTGAAGGTCAATCATTTCAGTCCAGGACATCTCTGCATGAGTGATTCAAGGTAGGCCCAAAATTATCTTCAGTTGCTCCATCAACAACCTTCCCTCATACTTCACATCATAAATGTGGATGGTCCCTGGGATCACCCATTGTTCAGCACCATTCACAGCTCAGATTCTAAAGCAGTCCAGGTGTTTTTGCAAAGAACAACAAAGAAAATTGCAGCACAGGAACAGATTCTTCAGCCCTCCAAGCCTGCACTGATCCAGATCCTCTATCTAAACCTGTCGCCTATTTTCTAAAGATCTGTATCCCTCTGCACCCTGCCCATTCATGTATCCAGGCAAAAGTGAGGACTGCAGATGCTGGAAACCAGAGTTTAGATCAGAGTGGTGTTGGAAAAGCACAGCAGGTCAGGCATCATCTGAGGAGCAGGAACATCGACGTTTCGGGCAAAAGCCCTTCATCAGGAATAGAGGCAGGGAGCCTCTAAGGTGGAGAGATAAATGGGGTGGGGGGAGTGGGGTGGGGGCTGGGGAGAAGGTAGCAAAGAGTACAATAGGTGAATGGGGGTGGGAATGAAGGTGATAGGTCAGAGGGGAGGGTGGAGTGGATAGGTGGAAAGGGAGATTGGCAGGTAGGACAGGTCATGAGGACAGTACTGAGCTGGAAGAATGGAACTGGGGTAAGGTGGGGGGAAGGGAAATGAGGAAACTGGTGAAGTCTACATATGCCATGGGGTTGAAGTGTTCTGAGGCGGAAGATGAGGCATTCTTCCACCAGGTGACGGGTGGTGAGGGAGCGGTGATGAAGGAGGCCAAGGAACTCCATGTCCTCGGCAGAGTGGGAGGGGGAGTTGAAATGTTGGGCCACAGGGCAGTGGGGTTGATTGGTGTGGGTGTCCCAGAGATGTTCCCGAAAGCGCTCTGCGAGGAGGCGTCCAGTCTCCCCAATGTAGAGGAGACTGCATCGGGAGCAACGGATACAATAAATGACATTGGTGAATGTGCAGGTAAAACTTTGATGGATGTGGAAGGCTCCTTTGGGGCCTTGGATGGAGGTGAGGGAGGAGGTGTGGGTGCAGGTTTTGCAATTCCTGCGGTGGCAGGGGAAGGTGCCAGGATGGGAGGGTGGGTTGTAGAGGGGGCGTGGACCTGACCAGGTAGTCACGGAGGGAACAGTCTTTGCGGAAGGCGGAAAGGGGTGGGGAGGGAAATATATCCCTGGTGGTGGGGTCTGTTTGGAGGTAGCGGAAATGTCGGTGGATGATTTGGTTTATGCGAAGGTTGGTGGGGTGGAAGGTGAAGACCAGGGGTTCTGTCCTTCTTACGGTTGGAGGGGTGGGGTCTGAGGGCGGAGGTGCGGGATGTGGACGAGATGCGTTGGAGGGCATCTTTAACCACGTGGGAAGGGAAATTGCGGTCTCTAAAGAAGGAGGCCATCTGGTGTGTTCTGCGGTGGAACTGGTCCTCCTGGGAGCAGATACAGCAGAAGCAGAGTAATTGGGAATACGGGATGGCATTTTTGCAGGTGGTAGGGTGGGAAGAGATGTAATCCAGGTAGCTGTGGGAGTCAGTGGGTTTGTAAAAAATGGCAGTGTCAAGTCGGTCGTCATTAATGGAGATGGAATGGGGGCTCAATTACTAGGAGTCATGAGTTCAAAGTGAGAGCCATGTATCTGTCTAGATATATTGTAAATTATGCTGTCACGCCCACCTCTACCATCTCCACTGGCAACATGCTCCAGGCCCCCAACATGCTCTGCGTGAAGAACTTTCCACTTATATGTCCCCTAAACATTTCCCCTCTCACTTTGAACTCATGACTCCTAGTAATTGAGCACCCCTCTGGGAAAAAGCTTCTTGCTATCCATCCTGTCTCTACCTGTTATCAGGTCCCCACTCAACCTCCATCTTTTTAATGAAAATAATCCTATTGTACTTATAGTTACTGCCCTCCATACCAGGCTACATCTTGGCGAACCTCCTCTGCACCCTCTCCAAAGTATCCACATCCTTTTGGTAACGTGGCGACCAGAACTTTACGCAGTATTCCACGTGTGGCCGAACCAAAGTCTTATGCAACTGTAACATGACTTGTAAACTCTTGTACTCAGTACCGTGTCCGATGAAGGAAAGCATTCTGTATGCCTTCTTGACCACTCTATTGACCTGCATTGCCACCTTCAGGGAACAATGGATCTGAAACACCCAGATTTCTCTGGATATCAACTTTCCCCAGGACCTTTCCATTTACAGTATTGTTCACTCTGGAATTGCAACTTCCAAAATGCATCACCTCCCATTTGCCCAGATTGAATTCCATCTGCAATTTTTCTGCCCAACTCTCCAATCGATATATATATTATGCTGTATTCTCTGACAGTCCCATTCATTCTCTGCTACTTCACCAATCTTAGTGACATCTGCAAACTTGCTAATCAGACCACCTACACCTTCCTCCAAATCATTTATCTATATCAGAAACAACAGTGGTCCCAGCAGGGATCCCTGTGGAACACCAATGATCACAAGTCTCCATTTTGAGAAGCTCCCTTCCACTACTACCCTCCAACTCCTGTTGCCCAAACAGCTCTCTATCGATCTAGCTAGTACACCCTGGACCCCATGCGACTTCACCTTCTTCATTGGCCTAGCATAGGGAACCTTATCAAATACCTTACTGAATCCATGTATATGATGTCCACAGCCCTTCCCTTATCAATCAACTTTGTCACTTCCTCAAAGAATTCTATTAAGTAGGTAAGACATGACCTTTCCTGCACAAAACCATGTTGCTTATCAGTGATAAGCCCATTTTCTTCTAAATGGGAATCGATCCTAACCCTCAGTATCTTTTCCAGCAGCTTCCCTATCACTTAATGTGTTGCTGGAAAAGCGCAGCAGGTCAGGCAGCATCTAGGGAACAGGAGAATCGACGTTTCGGGCATTAGCCCTTCTTCAGGCTAATGCCCGAAACGTCGATTCTCCTGTTCCCTAGATGCTGCCTGACCTGCTGCGCTTTTCCAGCAACACATTTCCATCTCTGATCTCCAGCATCTGCAGACCTCACTTTCTCCTCCCTATCACTTAAGTCAGGCTCACCGGTTTATAATTACCTGGATTATCCCTGCTACCCTTCTCCGGGACCTCACCCATGTTCAAGGATGATGCAAAGATATCTGTTAAAGCCCCACTTATTTCCTCTCTTGCTTCTCTCAGTAACCTAGGATAGATCCCAACCGGACCTGGGGACTTGTCCACCTTAATGACTTTTAGAATACCCAACACTTCCTTTCTTCTTATGCCGACTGGACCTCAAGAAATCAAAGATCTATCCCTAACTTCAACATCTGTCATGTTCCTTTCCTCGGTGAATACCGATGCAAAGTACTTGTTAAGAATCTCACCCATTTTCTCTGACTCCACGCATAACTTTCCTCCTTTGTTCTTCAGTGGGCCAACTTTTTCTTGAGTTACCCTCTTGCTGCTTATATATGAAAAAAGGGCTTTGGGATCTTCCTTAACCTTGTATGCTAAAGATATCGCATGATCCCTTTTAGCCCTCTTAATTCCTTATTTCAGATTGGTCCTACATTCCAGATATTCTTCCGAGGCTTTGTCTGTCTTCAGTCACCTAGACCTTATGTCATCATGGTTCCCTAATCTTGCCATTTCTATCCCTCATTTTCACAGGAACATATCTCTCTTGAACTCTAATCAACCTCTCTTCAAAAGCCTCCCACATACAAATGTGGATTTACCTTCAACAGCTGCTCCCAATTTACATCCCGCAGATGCTGCCAAATTTTGCTACAGCTGGCCTTCCCCCAATTTAGCACTTTTCTTTTAGGACCACTCTCATCTTTGTCCATGAGCATTCTAAAACTTATGGAATTGTGATCACTATTCCCAAAGTAATCCCCTACTGAAACTTCAACCACCCGGCTGGGCTCATTCCCCAACACCAGATCCAGTATGGCCCCTTCCTGAGTTGGGCTATTTACACACTGCTCAAGAAAACCCTCCTGGATGCTCCTTACAAATTCTGCTCCATCTAGATCTCTAACATTAAGTGAATCCCAGTCAATGTTGGGAATATTAAAATCTCCTATCACCTCCACCCTGTTGCTCCTACATCTTTCTATGATCTCTCTACATATTTGTACCTCTACCTCACACTCGCTGTCGGGAGGCCTGTAGTACAGCCCCAACATTGTTACGGCACCCTTCCTATTTCTGAGCTCTGCTCATATTACCTCACTGCTCAAGTCCTCCATAGTGCCCTCCTTCAGCACAGCTTGATATCCTCTGACCAATAATGCAACTCCTCCACCTTTTTTATCACCCTCTCTATCCCACCTGAAGCATCTGTACCCTGGGACATCTAGTTGTCAATCATGCCCTTCCCTCAACCAAGTCTCAGTAATAGCAGTCACATCATACTCCCAGCTACTAATCCAAGCCTTAAGTTCATCTGCCGTACCTATTACATTTCTTGCATTAAAACAGCGCACCGCAGACCACCAGTCCCTTTGTGTTCATCATCTGCTTCCTGCCTACTCTTCCCCTTAGTCACACTAATTTCATTATCTAGTTCCGTACAGGCTTTAGTTACTACCTCCTTACTATCCACTAACCTCCTCATTTGGTTTCTATCCCCCTGCCACAACCCTCCCCAACAGAATTAACAAAAGCATCCCCAAGGACATTGGTTCCAGTCTGGCCCAGGTGTGGACCATCCAATTTGTAGTAGTCCCACCTCCCCCAGAACCGCTCCCAATGTCTCAAAAATCTGAACCCCTCCCTCCTGCACCATCTCTAAAGCCATGCATTCATCTTGCCTATTCTATCATTCCTACTCTGACAGGCACATGGCACTGGTAACAATCCTGAGATTACTACCTTTGAGGCCCTACTAACTCCTAACTCCCTAAATTCTGTTTGTTGGACCTCATCCTGTTTATTACCTATATCATTTGTGCCTATATGCACCACTACAGCTGGCTGTTCACCCTCCCCATTCAGAATGTTCTGCAGTCGATCCGAGACATCCCTGTCCCGTGCACCTGGGAGGCAACATACCATTCAGGCGGCTTGTTTTCGACTACAGAACCTCCTATCTAATCCCCTTACAATTGAATTGCAATAACTATAGCCCTTCCACTCTTTTCCCCCCTTTCTGTACAGCAGAAACAGTCATGGTGCCATGAACCTGGCTACTGTTGCCTTCCCCTGTTGAGCCATTTCCCCTAACTGTATCCAAAATGGTATACCTGTTTTGGAGGGAGATGGCTGCAGGGACGCCTGAACTGCCTTCCTGCTCTTTCTCTGCCTTTTGGTCACCCATTCCCTTTCTCCATCACCTGTGGTGTGACCAATTCACTAAATGTGCTATCCATGACCCCTCAGCATCACGGAAATGGAAAGCCACATTGAGAATGATTGGTCACCACAAATCAATCATTAAATCGAATAAAATACAAGAAGAGACTCAGAGATTTCACCTACTTGTGAATTGTACATATTGCTCATTGCTGTGGTTCTGTTCGCCGAGCTGGAAGTTTATGTTGCAAACGTTTCGTCCCCTGTCTAGGTGACATCCTCAGTGCTTGGGAGCCGCCTGTGAAGCGCTTCTGTGATGTTTCCTCCGGCATTTATAGTGGCCTGTCCCTGCCGCTTCCGGTTGTCAGTTTCAGATGTCCGCTGTAGTGGCCGGTATATTGGGTCCAGGTCGATGTGTTTGTTGATGGAGTTTGTGGATGAGTGCCATGTTTCTAGGAATTCCCTGGCTGTTCTTTGTTTCGCTTGCCCTATAATGGTAGTGTTGTCCCAGTGTTGCGTGAACTAAGTCAGGAATGTTCCATTCCACAGTCAGGAATGTTCCATTCCACACTCAGTGTTGTCCCACTGTTGCGTGAACTAAGTCAGGAATGTTCCATTCCACAGTTGAAAAGTGTTGAGAGACGTACCAACTTCCTGCATCTGGCAAAATGTGAAAGGGAATTGCTACCTTTTTCAGATCCATCACAGGCATGACAGAGTCGATGACAGCCACTGCTAACATATTTTAGTAACAATCTTGACATGAAACTCAGGCCACCTCAAGCCAAAGACAGTCCAGGTTTATGTGTAAGACTGATTAAATGTGTCAGTTTTTTGCTGGAGGAACATTCCAACCTACAGTTGTTCTTACTTGAGAGAAAAAAAGTCACATGAAACAAAGGAGCCCTCTGTACAACTACCACCTTGAGTAAAATAAACCACTGACAACTAAATTTGCTGTGTCTAATTAGGTAGGAGACGACACATACACCAACGAGAATTTAAAGCTGATAGCAGCAAAATATAATTTAACGAAGTAAAATTACCAACACCATGGCAGGTTCTGTTATGGAACAATGCATCAAAAGTGAGACCTGAAATTTTGGAGTGTGTTTACCTGATCCAACTCTAAAATGGATCAGAAGAATCAGGTTTATAAAGTTGCTGAATACAGGAAGTGTGTTACTATTGGGAATTTAAAGAGGCAGCTTATATTAATTCTACTCATATATTAAAAATAAAGATATTTTAACTGAGTGACTTTATTAAAATGCTTTAATATGGTCATGATTTATGTAATTTTAGAACATGCTAATTAGAGCTTAGAAAACTAGAATCTTCAATTATTATTGGAATTCTCAGTGAGACTATAGATTAAAGAAAGGTGTTATACCCTATAAAACTTTAATGATGTTTTGTTACAGCACCGATTCATCCTGGTCTCTTCCACACTTGAGCAACGTTTTGCTGCATTTGAATTTCTGGTGCTCCAAGACCTCTACTTCTCTGTTTTCCAGGAAAAAGCAGAATAAAATTTTCATAAAATGGAAGAGATGATTTATTCAGACTGTTCTCACAGCTGTTAAATCCTTAGATGCTATATCAGATGCAGATACATCAGTAAAACAAAATAGAACAGTGGTCAACATGGAATAAATGACTCTACCTTTAAAAGAAATATTATTAATGATATTTTCTCCATAATTGAAATTAGATCCCAAGGGGAAGACTAGATAACAGGCCAGAGGTGAAACTGGAAGAAGGGAAGGGGGTCTGAACTGGTCAAAAGTAGTTGAAGACATCAGATTTTTGCTGAAATTAATGAAGAAATTATTGCATTTTACAAAGTTGTAATATATCTGAAGTAGGCACAACTACGTAGCATTTTAATGCACTTATTAATAACTTGCCATTGTATAGCACTTTTAACTTTATTTAAAAACACCTCAAACAACCTTCACACTAGTGTGAAACAAAATTTGACACCAAGCCGTTAGGAGATACTAGGACAGGTTGGTCAAAGGGTAGGTTTCAATAAGTATCTTAAAGGCAAGTGTGCCACAGAGCTTCTGCAAAGAAATTTCATCCTTGGAGTCCTGGCAGCTAATGGCATGACCTCCCTGCCATGCTTTGAAAAGTTGTAATTTAGGATGCACAAGAAGCCAGAATTGGATTTTTACAGAACCTCAGACTTTTAGGGTTAGAGTGAGTCACAGAAAAAAAAATTGGCAAATGTATGAAGCATGGGAATTTTAAAGTGGAGGCATTGTTCCTGGTCTGGAACCATTGTAAGTTGATGAGCGGGGGGTAATGGATGAAAGGATTTGGTGTGATTAAGATTAAGAGAATCAAGACAGTAAGCGCCTTTATGTTCGACCGGCCAACATTTCCCTCACGTCATTTTGGATTAAAAATGGAAGATAAATTGTTGTTAAACAAAGAATTTCAAATCATATTCACATTGAAATTTTATCATTTGTATTAATGAAGAGAAAACAAAATCCTGAACTAAATACGAATTTGTTAAGTTACCTTTAGAAAGGGAGACATGAAAAGTTAATGTGATTGTCACATAATGACAGAGGATACGCGAGTTGTAGTGACGGCATTAATAAAACTAAAAATTACAGCAATTTTGTAGTTTGTCGTATATTTGAGTGTGCCATAAAGATTATTTTACTCATACAGAACATCTTTTTAGCATACAATTATCATGGTCCATGGGTCTGGCTATGTAATTACTGTTATCGCTGCTTATTACAAAAATTGATTTTATTTATAAATTTATTTTTAACCTATTCCATATCTTGTCCCAACATTACACAACTTAGCCACTTTCAAATCATCTTTTAAAAAAGAAAACTTTAATAAAACTTCTACATGGATTCATATTATCATTAATTGTACACAAATTATTCAATAGGAGAAAGTGAGGACTGCAGATGCTGGAGATGAGAGTCAAAAAGTATGATGTTGGAAAAGGAAAGTCAGTCAAGTAGCATCCGCAGAGTAGGAGAGTTGATGTTTGAGTTTGAGCATAAGTTCTTCACCAGGAATACCGATGAAGAGGTTATGCTCGAAATGTCAACTCCCCCGGATGCTGCCTGACTGGCTGTGCTTTTCCAGCACCACATTTTTTGACACAAATTATTCAATGCCAAACTAATAGTTTGCTACATCAGGCACTTCAGTTTTGTCTGCTTCTTATTTATTCCTCCTAGTATTTCAGGTTAACCTATTTCTTTCATGACAGACAAAGCTGACATTTATGTAGCTCAGGTGGAGGAGAAGTTGTGATTAGTTGCAGAGGAGCTATAGTCACCCAAAAAACAGAGTTCAAGATTAGAACCATAGTGTTATAATAGAGGATGACGACCTGAGGCTCTCACTATGGCTTCTTGCTGAGCCAAAGACCGATAAAACACTTACGGATGAAGGATGCCATTTGGTCTATCTCAATTCCTCCAAAAGCCACACTTCACTTCCGTATGGCTGCATATGGTTGTTTCACAAGTGATTCTACTTTATTGTTTGAATTTTTATTCTAAATATTAATCACTCACTGCATGAAGAATTTCTGAACCTCAGTTCTAAAGTTACCCTGTACTGGTTTGAATCTCTCCTTTTCTATTGCTAAATTTTAATTAGCATTTCCAAATCATCTTTTCTCTTATATAATTCTATAAGATCATCCTTTAAAATTCCCTTTACCAAACAGAAAAGCCCTATATTGTCAATTCCTCCTTGTGAGAGATCGCTAACATTAGGAAGCAGCCACATGCTATTCAGTGTGCTGTCTCCAAAACCTGAATGTTGCTCTTGTTTCTCAGCCAGCAAAATGTGAGACAGTACTCAGGGCACAGTCTGACTAAAGTGCCATGCAATTAGATCATACTTTCTCTGACTTTGTATTTTGGCTGTGCAGTTTAACATAATACACTCAATGCTGTACTGCACTGATTGAACATTTGGAACATGAGATTATTCACCCATATCTCTTTCAACTCCATCTTTCAGTTATTTCAACACTTCCATCAAATCTGCATTTACCATCCTATGCACACTACCTTACATTAGTGTCATAGAATCATAGCGATATACAGCGCAGAAACAGACCCTTCAGTCCAACTCGTCCATGCTGACCAGATCTCCGAAATTAATCTAGTCCCATTTGCCAGCACTTGACCCATGCCACTCGAAACCCTTCCTATTCATATACCCATCCTGTAATGCTATAATTGTACCAGCCTCCACAACTTCCTCTGGCAGCTCATTCCATACACGCACCACCCTCTGCATGAAAATGTTGCCCTTTCAGTCCCTTTTATATTGTTCCCCACTCACCCTAAAACTATGCCCTCTGGACTCTTCCCACCCCATGGAAAAATACCTTTGTCTATTTACCCTATCCATGCCCCTCACGATTTTATAAACCTCTATAAGGTCATCCCTCAGCCTCCAACAGTCCGGGAAAAGTAGCCCCAGCCTATTCAGCCTCTCCCTATAGCTCAAACCCTCCAACCCTAGGAATATCCTTGTAAATCTTTTCTGAACTCTTTAAAGTTTCACAACATCCTTGCTATTGGAGGGAGACCAGAATTCCAAAAGTGGTCTAATCAATTACCTCTACAGCTGCACCATGATCTCTCAACTCCTGAACTCATACTCTGACCAATAAAGGAAAGCATATCAAATGCCTTCTTCACTATCCTATCTACCTGCGACTCCACTTTCAAGGAGCTTTGAACATGCACTCCAAGGACTCTGTTCAGCAACCCTCCTCAGGATCTCATCATTAAGTGTGTATGTCCTGCCCTGATTTCCCTTTCCAAAATGCAGCACCTCACATGAATCTAAATTCAACTCCATCTGTCACTCTTCGGCCCATTGGCCCATCTGATCAAGAGTCAAGAGTGTGTTGCTGGAAAAGCACAGCAGGTCAGGCAGCATCCGAGGAGCAGGAAAATCGACATTTCGAGCCAGAGCCCTTCATCAGGATACTCCTGCTCCTCGGATGCTGCCTGACCTGCTGTGCTTTTCCAGCAACACACTCTCGACTTTGACCTACAGCATCTGCAGACCTCACTTTCTCCATCTGATCAAGGTTCCGTTGTATTGTGAGGTAACCTTCTTTGTTGTTCACTAAATCTCCAATTTTAGTGTCATCTGCAAACTTATTAACTATATCTCCTATGTTCACATCCAAATCATTTACATAAATGATGATAAGCAGTGGATCCAGCACTGATCCTTATGGCACACCACTGGTCACAGGCCTCCAGTCTGAAAAGTAACCCTCCACCATCACCCTCTGTCTTCTACTTTTAAGCCAGTTCTATATCCAAATGGTGAGTTCTCCCTGTATTCCATGAGATCTAATCTTGCTAATCAGTCTACCACGAGGAACCTTGTCAAATGCCTTACTGAAGTCCATATAGATCATGTCCACTGCACTACCCTCATCAATCCTTTTTGTTGTTTCTTCAAAAACTCCATAAAGTTAGTGATTTCCCACACACAAAGCCATGTTGACTATCCTTACTCAGTCCTTGCCTTTCCAGAAACATGTAAGTCCTGTCCCTCAGTGTTCCTTCCAAGAATTTGCCCACCACTGATGTCAGGTTCACTGGTCTATAATTCCCTGGCTTTTCCTTACCACTTTTCTTAAATAGTGACACCCTGTCAGCCAACCTCCAGTCTTCTGGCATGTCACCTGTGACTATCAATGATACAAGTATCTCAGCAAAGGGCCCTAGCTTCCCTGTCCAGGTCCTGGGGATTTATCCATCTTAATGCATTTTAAGACATCTAGGACCACATCCTTTGTAATATTGACATTTTTCAAGATGTCACCATCAGTTTCTCCCCATTCAATATCTTTCATATCCTCCACAGTAAACACTGATGCAAAATACTCATTTCGTGTCTCCCCCATTTTCTGTGGTTCCACACATAGGCTGCCTTGCTGATCTTTGAGGGGCCTTACCCTCTCCCTAGTTACCCTTTTGTCTTTAATATATTTATAAAAACCCTTTGGATTATTTTAATTATTAGATTATTAGATTAGATTACTTACAGTGTGGAAACAGGCCCTTCGGCCCAACAAGTCCACACCGACCTGCTGAAGCGTAACCCACCCATACCCCTACATTTACCCCTTTTACCTAACACTACGGGCAATTTAGTGTGGCCAATTCACCTGACCTGCACATATTTGGACTGTGGGAGGAAACCGGAGCACCCGGAGGAAACCCATGCGGACACGGGGAGAATGTGCAAACTCCACACAGTCAGTCACCTGAGTCAGGAATTGAACCCGGGTCTCTGGCGCTGTGAGGCAGCAGTGCTAACCACTGTGCCACCGTGCCGCCCCTATTTGCCAAAGCTATCTTATGTCCCCTTTTTTCCCTCCTGATTTCCCTCCCTCTTAAGTATACTCTTACTGCCTTTATACTCTTTGAAGGATTCACTCGATCTCTCCTGTCTATATCGGACATAAGCTTCCCTTCTTTTCTTTAACCAAATCCTCAATTTCTCTAGTCATCCAGCATTCTCTACACCCATCAGCCGTGTCTCCCCCCCAGCAGGAACACACTGTGTCCAGAATCTTGTAATCTCATTTTTGAAGGTTTCCCATTTTCCAGCCATCCCTTTTCCTGTGAACATCTTTCCCCCAATCAACTTTCGAAAGATCTTGACTAATACTGTTAAAAGTCCTCCAATTTAAGTTTTATCAGTTTGCTTAGTGAAATATTTTGCTTTATTTCTTTTAACTTTTGAGTCAGTTTCTTCAATTCCACTCCCCATTCTCTCTTGAAATTGTCTGCAAACTTGAATCCAAGTTGTTGTATAAAAATCACAATGCTAACCCCCCCGGGACATCCCACTCAGCACTTCCCCACTAACCCTCAGGTTCTTTGTCTATTCAGGACCCACTGTTTTCTACTATTCACCAACTTTATAACCATTCCCAAACTTTACTCTGAATTATCATTTGCAAATTTGCTTCTTGCACAAGCACACACGAACCACAGGTGTGTCATGGAATCCACATGTGGTCACATTTTTAAAGAAACCACTGATCTTTGTAAGGAAGGATCATCCCCAATGATGATATTTTTCTAGGTTAATATTATTTATATATATATATATATATATATATATATATTCCCAAAGGTTAGTGAAAATAAAAATGCTACTAATTTACATAGAATTAAAGACAAAAAGTGTGATCTTGCCCTGCACTGCCATTGTAACTTCAGCTAAATTTTCATTAATGAGCATAATAGAGGTTTCCACTGAAGTTACAATAGCATAGCAGATGAATCTCTGAAAATAATCACCTCTTATTAAGTCAGTAGTTGCTGGCCTTTTGCATTGTCATTAGCCAGCTTTCAATCTACTGGACGTTTACCTGCTGACTCATTCATAAAATAGAACAATTATCCACTCGATTTCTGAACGAGATGGGCAGAGAGTATTTTGTTCAAATAACGGATAATGTTTTTACGGGACCTTGAGATCTTTTTTGGATAACCGAGGTTGTTCTGTACATGTTAATGTCTGACAGATCTCCTCACTAGTCTGTTTCAATATGGAGATCAACATAATATCACCATGCGTATTTATTGGTTTTAAATCATTTTAAGATGTTTCATACTTTCACCTATAGCAAAAGATCTGAATTTTGCTTTGGTACACTTCTTTGTGGAAGGTGTATTGCTTATATCGTCTGCTATGGAAATTTGAAAATAAAAATCAGATTATTTAGTATCTAGTGTTCAACTTCAGTTCCAAGCTTGCTTCCTTGTTGCAGGATTCTCATCATCTTTGCATTTACTGCATTAGTTGTTGGAAGCCTCTGTTCCTCAAATGCAGTCAGTTTGGACTTTCCAGTATCTTATCTTTTTATTTTGAAAATAATATCAATTATTATTGGTAGCAGTGGTGCTTTAACATCTATCAGTTGTAAAATTACAGTCACCGTGAATTGACAAACAAAAAGAAAAATCCTGATGGCTCAGCTTTATTGTCCTAGTCTTTTGCTCAGATCAACAGGTTAAACTGCAGCTCTTGGTTTCAGGGTGGGTAAGTAAACTGGACAATGTTAACTGCTCATCTACCTAGTTTCTGTGGGGCATGTAGATTTAAAATAGCTCCCCTACTTTCTATATTAATGAAAATAAAAGATTAACTGGCCTCAGGTAATCCATGAGGTTAACACTGGTGTTAGTGCAACCTGGCATATCAAAAATATTGCCTTTGCATTATAACATCAAGACCAGTGTAAAAACATCAAAACAATTGGGCAAGCAAACAACGTTACACTAAGCATTGCAAGTATTGTTTACACAGCTGCTAGTTTAAGCAGGAGTAGAAGGTGCAGGTGAGCTGCAGCCAAAGGTGTGTACAAATGGAGAGTCAACTGACAAGCAGTTGATCGATAGCTGGTCACTAGTTCACAGACCAATGATAAGGCCATCTGCATATCAATAACTATGTTACTGGTACCTCATTAGCTGAACAGATTGGGGCTGTGAATAAGAGAGGGAGAAACCATCTCATCACCACCAGTTCAGCAGCTCTCTGTCCTCTGCAGTAAAAGCCACTTTAAACATGAACAAAACCAGCTCATTCTTTCTTTCAGTAGTTGCTGCAGGCTGAAACTTTTAATTGTTAAGTCAGAGAACTTTAATAATTGTGAACCAGTCACTCTATATCTCCTGCACACCAAAGGAGAAAGACTGAGAAGCAGAATTCTGATCAGTGCAAGAATCATCTCTCCAAAACCCTGTGAGCAGGAACCAGTAAATCACTTTCCCTCTGTCCACAACACCCATTTTTTTCTCCTGACTGCATCTGTCTTGGTGTGTGTGCAAGATGGACTTTAAAATAAGTAGTTTTATAGCTAGAAGCGTTACATGCTGAAGGTCCACAATTGTCTATCTGCATCCAGAGTCTATTTACTTGTAATAAACTGTAATTTTTGTTAAGAACAGTAAACTGGTCCATGCTTTGGGTCTGAAAATCAGGTGAAGTAGAGGATTCTGTGTATTAGCTAAAATCTTTCCCATTTTGTGATGACTCCAGCAATAGAAAGGCTAGATCTCCAGCACACTACCCATTAGGTGTGACAATATTGTTTTTTAAACGTTGGACTAATGCAGGAATTAGAATTCTTACTAACAATTTTACCAATTATAATTCAACCTGCAGAAACAGAATTTAAAACTTTGCCAGATATAAAAAACTGCCTAATACTTTAAGCAATGTAGTGGTGCTCTGCTGGTTAAGCTGAGATAGAAGAGTGGGAGGGGAGGATGTTTGTTGTAGAAGGAAACTGGTTTGGGTTCTACCTTATATATGGGACCAAGATTGCATGTTCTGGAGTTTAGATACAATAACTTAATTTTTAATCAAACTTCCCTTTAGGAGATTAAATGCATGAGCTAGAGGTCATGATAGATAGTACATGAATTGTGGAAGGAAACAAATATAAAGGATTTTTTTCTATTCTGTGCTTGATTTTTTTAATATATTGGATAGGCTAATCCAAATTGCAGAGCAAACAATAATGTACCCTACTGGCAGAGTGACCCTTCCATAAAGGAAAGTGAAACAGATATGGCAGCTTCCTGACAGAAAGCTTTCAATTTATTCTCTTCACACTTGCCATATTGTGAACAGGTTTCTGACATCAAATTATTCCGTAGATTATTTACAGAGTCTTTACTTATAAGTCCTTCTATGGATGTTATATCCATTTTAATATATTTTATGAAGACAATCTTACACCATGAGCCTGAATGCTAATGAATTAAACAGGCGCAGAAAAGAAGACATTTTATACCAACCCAGTTACTGTTGGTTCCACACAGCCCCTATTCAATCTCCAGGCATTAAAGCAATCAGTTAATGAAACATAAAACAGCAGTTAGTGTGGAGTGCAATGTCATATACACATGGAGAAGAATCCTTCCTAACATCTCCATTCTTGTACACAAAATCTAGAAGAATGAGCCATACACCGAAATAAGGTCCCTTCTCTCTCTTGTCCCCACAGATAGAGTTTCTATTGAGGGATGCAATAACATTTTTTTGTTCAATACCTTGTATGTACAATCAGGCATTTTGTGAAAGATCTCCTCCAAAATCATTATCTTGCAAACCTTCCCAATATTAGTTGCTGTTTAAAAAAAAATAAAGTGCACATTTAGAATGTTGCAGTCATATAAAACACCTTTGATGAACTATAGACCAGTAAGCCTATCATCTCTGGTAGTAAGTTACTTGAGAAGATTCTGAGAGATAGGGTATACATGCATTTGGAAAGACAGGGATTGATCAGGAACTGGATTAGTGGTGCTGGAACAGTCAACATGGCTTTGTGTGCGGGAGATCATGCCTCACAAATTTGTTAGAGTTCTTTAATGAAGTGACTGGGAAAGCTGACAAGGGCAGGGCAGTAGACATAGTCTATACAGATTTCAGTAAGGCCTTTGATAAGGTTCTACATGGTAAGCAGTGCTGGAAGGTTAGATCGCATGGAATCTAGGGGGAGCTGGCAAATTGGATATACTGTTGACCTGATGGTAGGGAGCAGAGGGTAATAGTGGAAGACTGCTTGTTGGATTGGAGGCCTGTGACTAATGGAGTACCTCAAGGCTCGGTGCTAGGCCCATTGCTGTTGTTAACTGTATCAATGATTTGGATGAGAATGTACAAGGCTTGATTAGTAAGTTTGCTGATGACACTAAAGTAGGAGGTATCATGGACAGTGAGGAAGGTTATCAGAAATTGCAACAGGACCTTGACCAGCTGGGGAAGTGGGCTGAGAAATGGCAAATGGAATTTAATATAGAAAAGTGTGAGGTCTTGCATTTTGGAAAGTCAGATCAGGGTAGGAGTTTCATAGTAAATAGTCGAGCCTTAAGGAGTTTAGTGGAACAGAGGGACCTTGGAGTTCAGGTGCATGGTTCTCTGAAAGTGGAGTCACAGGTTGACAGGGAAATGTAGAAGACATTTGGCACATGGCCTTCATCAGTCAGGGCACTGAGTTGGGAAAGCACAGGTCAGGCAGCGTCAGAGGAGAGGGGAATTGACTTTTTGTGCAAAAGCTCTTCATCAGGAAATACAGCTTTCCTGTGAAGGGCTTTTGCCTGAAATGTCAATTCTTCTGCTCGTTGGATGCTGCCTGACCTGCTGTGTTTTTCCAGAACCACACTCTCAACTCTGAACTCCAGCATCTGCAGTCCTTACTTTCTCCTAGAAGTTGGGAAGTTATGTTGCAGTTATACAGGATGTTCATGAGGCTGCACTTGGAGGATTGTGTTCAGTTTTGGTCACCTTGCTACAGGAAGGATGTTATTAAACTGCAAAGAGTGCAGAAGAAATTTACAAGGATGTTGCCTGGACTCAAGTGTCTGAGTTTTAGGCAGAGGTTGGACAAGCTCGGACTGTCTCTTTAGAGCTTAGGAGACTGAGGGGGGATCTTATAGAAGTGTATAAGATCGTGAGAGGCATAGATAGGATGAGTGCACTCAGTCTTTTCTTCCCAGGGTTGGGGAATTAAGGACTAGAGGATATCAGTTTAAGGTTTGAGGGGAAAGAATAAAAGGGAACCGGAGGGACAACTTTTTTTTTACACAGAGGGTGGTAGGCATATAGAATGAGCTGGCAGTGGAAGTGGTTGAGGTGGGTACATTAACAATATTTAAAACAACATTTGGACAAATATGTAGATAGGAAAAGATTTGAAGGATATGGGCCAAGTGTAGACAAATGGGGTTAGCATTGATGGACATTTTGATCGGCATGGACCAGTTTGGGGCCTGTCTCCGTGCTGTAAGATTCTATGACTCTAGAAAGTGTCTCAATACAAGTTATAGCTGAAAATCAACATCAAGCCAAAAGAGATGTGAAGTTGGGCAACTAAAAGCTTGGCTTGAGAACTCTGTTTTAAGACAGTTAATTTGAAACAACGGAGGCAGAAATGTTTAGGGAAGACTTTTTCTTGGAAAATCTAGATAGCTGAAGACCCAAATGCCAGTGATGAGGCAGACAGCAGAGTTGGAGTACCATTGTTCTTTGGGATAACAAGAATGAACAAGATATAGAGGGTTAAAGGCCACAAATAATTTAAACACAGTTAAGGTAAATTTGAAATTTTAGGTGTTTGTGAACCAGGATCTACTTTGGTCAGCAAAGACAGGGTGATGAACAAGTGTGATATGATGTTGGTTAGACTACTGTTAGCTAAAGTTGGAACAGCTAAAGTTTGTGGAGGATGGTGAGAGTGGCAATCTGAGAGTGACAAAGGCAATGAATGCAAGTTTTTGGCAGTTGCTGTTGAGGCAGGGGTGAAGACAGATACTGCTAGAGGTACAAGTGTGTTTGATAGAAATCTCCAGTCAGGGTCAGATAGGATGCTGAGGTTGCAAACAGATGATTCAACCTCCAACAGTGAATGAGGGGGGTTCAGGGGATGGAATTAGTAGTGAGGCTACAGAGCATGTAGCTAAACATGATGGCTTTCTCTTTCACAACATTTAATTGGTGGGAATGACAGCTCATGGAGTTTGGACAAGCAAACTTGAATTTAAAATTTTACAAGTTATGTCTCCACCAACATCCTCAGACAATGTATTCCAGTTTCTAAGCACTCACTTAAGAACATGTTTTATTAATATTGCCATTGGTTCTCTAGCTATTCATCACAGCAACAGCATTCTCTGGTTTTCATTTTTTCCACCAAGGGGAATAGTTTCTTCATTTCTACTCTGCCCAGACACTACACAATTTTGAATACTCATCAAATTTTCTCTCAATATCCCCTTCTCTGAGGAAGACAATTTGAGCTTCTCAAATCTATCCGCATACTTATCAATGAAACCTTTTCCATAAACTTTCCTCAAATACCTTTTCAATTTTTGCTAAACTGGGATGCCCAGAATTCTTTTCAAACTGAACCATTGTTCTATCAAGGTTCATCATAATTTCCTTGCTTTTTTTTTTCAGAAACCACCTTCTCACTGTGTCCTGCAACATTCAATAATTTGGTGCATGCATGCCTCCATATCTATGTTTCTGCAGTGCTTTTAGATTGCAGTCTTTATCTTGTATTTCCATCCTCACTCATCCTCCCAAAACGTAACATTTTGCACTTCCCTGGATTAAATTACATCTGCCACATAGGAGCTGTACATGTTGTAATAAAATTAAACCTACTAGTGCCTTCATAAATTTAAAAATCAGAACATATCAATATAGATGCATTACATTGCATTCTCTCCTTTGGCTGCTGTACAACTGATGTTGTGCTACTGCAATGTTTATTCTGTGCCCACTATTAACTCACAGTCTTGGCCTTCTAAGTAAGAACTAAAATATGCCAAAACAAAGTCTAAATCGTCTGGAAAAAACGGCCAGCCAGTCATTATTCTCACCTCTGAAAATGTCTTCCTGCATGTTGGTAGACTCAGTCAAAAAGACAAACAAAATTGCAGACTCCTTCAAATTACTAATGAGAATACCACATTGAATGGCAGTCAGAGATTCAGAGACAGCGACTGAGTCTCCACAACTGCCAGGCTCAGTTCATAAATCTCCTCCCATGCCTGCACATCCATCCACACCTCCCCATCTGGCCAACAACACACTATCAAGAGATATTGCAATTTGATTTATATATAACTCTCTCCTAAACTTGTACAAGATGTTCAGAAATGCAGAGAAGTTAAGGACAGTGTCACATGCCATGATTACTGCAGTTGGACATCTAAGGTTTCTGAACATTTCCTGTTGCAGGATTTTCAATCTATACCAAGCCAACCAACAGTCAATCTGATACTAGACATAGCTAAACGAAAGTTTCCAGAACATCCAGGAGTGCAAGTATAGTTATTCCAGTGAGCTCAATGCTAATTAACAAAAGAAAACAATCGCTAAGCCAGGGGAAAGCAAACAGTTTCCTTGGTAAATGTTACCCAGAAAATGAATCTTTCAATGTTGTTGGTAAGGTCAGCTTTTCTTTGTTTATTCCTAACTGCCCTCTGGAAGATGGTGGGAAGTATCCTCTTGAATTGTTGCAGTCCATGTAAGTATTGGTACAGGTAGAATGCAGTTAGAGAGAAAGGAAGTTCCAGGATTTTGACTCAACAACGGTGACATTCCAAGTCAGGATTATGTGTAGATTGAAGGTGAACTTGGCAGTGGTCCTGTTCCCATGAACTTGTTCCCTTTGTTTTTCTGAGTGGCAGAAGGTCCGGAAGATGCTACCAAAAAAGCTTGGGCAAGTGCTGCAGTGCATCTTGTATCTGGTACACATTGGCATTGTACACTAGTGGTGAAGAGAGTGAATGTTTAAGATGATCAATGAGGAACTGATCAAACAACTTACTTTTCTCAGGATGATGAGCAGTGTTGTTGGATCTGCACTCATCAAAACAAACAAAGAGTATTCCATCATGTTCCTGACTTGTGTCTTGTAATTGTTAGCCTTTTAGGATTACTAGTTTAGAAACATAACCACTATACTTCTATTCTATTACGTAGCAACATTGAAGAACCACCTTCTATTTCTTGTCTAAAACTCAGTATTCAGTAAATTTCATAAAATGTTAATCTACCAATAAAAATATTTCACAGGCCAGTAGTATTATAGTTTGAGCATGGATGCACAATGACGTGAACAAATATTTAAACTAAAGGTACAGCATTGCTGTTGAAAATTCTATTCTCCTCTGCACTGCTGTCAAGAGGCAGTGACTAGAAGATTATCCATTCCTCCTCCTACAGAAAGGTGGCTACCATTTTCACTTGCAGTTGCCATCCATGTCACAGCAACCAACACAGAGTAATCGTGGTGCAATACTGAAACAGATTCACTGCTAATGAGTGGCTCGGGCAAGTGGAAGAGGAAGGAAAAGACCAAAACACTACCACTTTGAGCTAATAGCTACAGTGCATTATTGTTTAAGATTCGTGAATTCTCAAGTCTGACTGAGTATCTCCACCAAAAACTCTTTTCTTCAGTTTGATTGTGCTGTATTCATCATGAAAGGCAACAGCTATTTGCTGAGTTGTGCACTAGTCAAGGTCAGCAATACTTTCCTCTAGGTGGTTGCAACTTTTCATTCGTTCAGAGACTAAACATTTGCGATCTCATTTTTTTAAACCCAATTAGTTTGCACTAGTCACAGATGTGAACCAGTAACTATAACAGCAAATGAGTGAAGTCATAACTAGAATAACAGAGTATAAATAATATGTGAATCCAACCTCCCAATCTTTAAAAGCTTCATCAGTTTCAGCAACATCAGCAGAACAAGAGACATACAAGGTCTCGTCAAGAGGTAGTCACTTTGCAGCAGCATGAACATTAACTCCAGTGATTAACTGTGAAGTTTTTTTTAAACAATGTTATGTGAAAAAGCGTACAGAAATAATATTATTCAGCAACAAAAAATCCTTTTAATTATATATCAGTAGTGAATTTGAAAATCTTGTCATCTGTCACTTTTACCAAATTAGCTTTGAGACAGATAACGATCCATTGGTGATCTAGAATTAAATTGTTAGCCATTCCCTTTACAGGGTCTGTCGTGGACGCATACTGGGAGAAAGTGAGGACTGCAGATGCTGGAGTACCAGAGTTGAAAAATGTAGTGCTGGAAAAACACAGCAGGCCAGGCAGCATCCGAGGAGTAGGAGAATTGACGTTTCCTGAAGAAGGGCTTATGCCCAAAACGTCGATTCTCCTGCTCCTCGGATGCTGCTTGGCCTGTGTTTTTCAAGCACCACATTTTTCAGCGGACACATACTGTTCACCCTGCCCTCTGCTAGTTTGTTAATTTACATCAGATTGCATTATTTTATGCAATGGTCACAATCATGTAGGTTGAGTGGGGCAGCTACAAATGTGCTATTTGGACAAATATAACTGTCAGTCACAATTAGTCCATCCAATCTCAGAGTCATAGTGTCCTACAGTATGGAAACAGGCCCTTCAGCCCAAAATGTCCATCCTATTATGTTCAGAACTGCCTTTTATTATTTTAAATACAATATATACTTTATAGACATCTTTGAAAATGCATAATTTACTGCATTCCAAAGATTGAAAAACTTGAACCAGCTCTTGCAATACTATGGCGTAGGAATCCAGTCTTGTCCCCCGTTTTAAATTCATTCACAGGATGAGGTCATCACTGGCTAGGCCAGCATTTATTGCCCATTTCTAATTGCCGAGAGAGCAGTTAAGAGTCAACTATACTGCAGTGAGTTTTTCTGATACTATAATCTGACACAGAGCAGAATGTCAGTGCCGGATGTACACCATTACAATCAACCTCTCCATGTGGCAATAAAAGCAAACCAGCCAGAAATGACAGGAGCCTGAGACTGTATACAGATTTATAAAATCATGAGGGTCATGAATGGAGTGAATAGACAAGGTCTTTTTCCCAGGGTAGGGGAGTACAAAACTACAGAGCATAAGTTTAAGGTGAGAGCAGAAGGATTTAAAAGCAATCAGAAAGGCAACTTTTTCACACAAACAGTGGTGCATATTTGGAACGTTCAGTTTGATTGATAGCTGCAAGTGGTTATAGAACCTCAAATATAGGCCTATAAATTCAAATTCTTATGAATTGTGAAGCAATTGTGAACTTGTTGTTAGCAGACTTCATTTAGCTTAAGGCACACAGAACATTGAACATTACAGCGCAGCACAGGCCCTTTGGCCCTCGATGTTGCGCTGACCTGTGAAACCAATCTGAAGGCCATATAACTTGCACTATTCCATTCTCATCCATATGCCTATCCAATGACCATTTAAATGTTCAATAAGTTAGCGAGTCTAGAACTATTGCAGGCAGTGCACCCCATGCCCCTACTACTCTGAGTAAAGAAACTACCCCTCAATTTAAAGCTATGTCCCCTCGAGCCAGCTATTGCCATTCGAGGAAAAAGGCTCTCACTGTCTACCTGATCTAACACTCTAATTATCTTATTTGTCTCAATTAACTCCCCTCTCAGCCTTCTTAGCTCTAATGAAAACAGCCTCAAGTCCCTCAACCTTTCCTCATAAGACCTTCCCTCCATACCAGGCAACATCCTAGTAAATCTCCTCTGAAACCTTCCCAAAGTTTCCACATCCTTCCTATAACGCGGTGACCAGAACTGCACGCAATACTCCAAATGCGGCCACACCAGAGTTTTGTACAGCTGCAGCATGACCTCATGACTCTGAAACTTGATCCCCCTACAAACAAAACCTAACATACCATATGCCTTGTTAACAGCCCTATCAATCTGAGTGGCAACTTTGAGGCATCAATGTACATGAACACTGAGATCTCTCTGCTCATCAGCACTACGAAGAATCTTACCATTAGCCCAGTACTCTTTATTCCTTTTGCTCCTTCTAAAGTGAATCACCTCACACTTTTCTGAATTAAACTCCATTTACCACCTCTCAGCCCAGCTCTGCAGCTTATCCATGTCCCTCTGTAACCTGCAACATCCTTCTGCACTGTCCACAACTGTACCGACCTTTGTGACATTTGCAAATTTACTAACCCATCCTTGTATACACTTATCCAGGTCGCCTATAAAAGAGACAAACAGCAGTGATCCCAAAAATCATTGACAGGGATTGAACCTCAGTCAGTGACAGGAATTGAACGTCTGTCAGTGACAGGGATGGAGCTTCAGTCAGTGACAGGGACTAAACCGCAGTCAGTGTCAGGGATTGACCCTCAGACAGTGAGAGTTGTTTACCCTCAGTCAGTGACAGGGATTTGAGCCTCAGTCAGTGACACAGATTGAACCTCAGTCACTGACAGGCATTAAAAAAAAAGCCTCACAAACCTTATTGAATTCTTTGAGAAGGTGACTAAGGAGGTAGACGAGGGGAAAGCAGTAGATGTGGTGTATATGGATTTTAGTAAGGCGTTTGATAAGGTTCCCCATGGTAGACTACTGCAAGAAATACGGAGGTATGGCATTGAAGGTGAGTTGGAGGTTTGGATTAGGGGTTAGCTGGCTGGAAGAAGACAGAGGGTAGTAGTTGATGGCAAAGGTTCATCTTGGAGTGCCGTCACTAGCGGTGTTCCGCAAGGATCTGTTTTGGGACCATTGCTGTTTGTCATTTTTATAAATGACTTGGAGGAGGGGTTAGAAGGTTGGGTGAGCAAGTTTGCGGATGATACGAAAGTCGGAGGAGTTGTAGACAGTGAGGAAGGATGTGGCAGGTTACAGCGGGATATAGATAAGCTGCAGAACTGGGCAGAAAGGTGGCAAATGGAGTTCAATGTAGTTAAGTGTGAGGTGATTCACTTTGGTAAGAGTAATAAAAAGATGGGGTACTGGGCTAATGGACGGATACTTGGTAGTGTGGATGAGCAGAGGGATTTTGGTGTCCATGTACACAGATCTTTGAAAGTTGCCACCCAGGTAAATAATGCGGTGAAGAAGGCATATGGCGTACTGGCTTTTATTGGTAGAGGAATTGAGTTCCGGAGTACTGAGGTCATGTTGCAGTTGTATAAGACTCTGGTGCGGCCGCATCTGGAGTATTAAGTGCAGTTTTGGTCGCCATACTATAGGAAGGATGTGGAGGCACTGGAACGGGTGCAGAGGAGGTTTACCAGGATGTTGCCTGGTATGGTAGAAAGATCATATGAGGAAAGGCTGAGGCACTTGGGGTTGTTTTCATTGGAGAAAAGAAGGTTTAGGGGTGACTTGATAGAGGTGTACAAGATGATTAGGGGTTTAGATAGGGTCGACAGTGAGAATCTTTTTCCACGTATGGAGTCAGCTATTACAAGGGGGCATAGCTTTAAATTAATGGGGGGGAAGGTATAGGACAGATGTTAGGGGTAGGTTCTTTACTCAGCGAGTTGTGAGTTCATGGAATGCCCTGCCAGTAGCAGTGGTGGACTCTCCCTCATTATGGGCATTTAAGCGGGCATTGGATAGGCATATGGAGGATAGTGGGCTAATGTAGGTTAGGTGGGCTTGGATCGGCGCAACATCGAGGGCCGAAGGGCCTGTACTGCGCTGTATTCTTCTATGTTCTATGTTCTAAAACAGATCCTTGAGGTACACCACTAGTAAATGAACTCCAGGATGAAACTTGCCCATCAACCACTTTGTCTTCTTTCAGCTAGATAATTTCTGATCCAAACTACTAAATCGCCCTCAATCCCATATCTCCATATTTTGTGTAGTAGCCTACCATGGGGAACCTTATCAAACGCCTTACTAAAATCCATATATAACATGTCAACGGCTTAATGCAAAATCATGCCAACCCATTTGGTACCTTTAGTTGTCAAGCCTCTATGCTCGAGAAAACATTTTCCAAACCTCACTACATAGCCACCTCTCTTCTGGCCCATTTAAAACCTAGGAGAAAGCGTGGACTGCAGATGCTGGAAGAGCACAGCAGGTCAGGCAGCATCCAAGAAGCAGGAGAATCGATATTTCGGGATTCCTGATGAAGGGCTTATGCCTGAAGTGTCGATTCTCCTGCTCCTTGGATGCTGCCTGACCTGCTGTACTTTCCCAGCACCACACTCTCAACCCATTGAAAATCTACCTTAGTTCCACATGTCTGACCATATTTATCTAAACGTCCTGTCACTCAGTGTTCATATTGACTGTTTGTGTCTTTGCGAAGGACCTTGTGACATTTTTCTACACTGAAGGTGCCAATATATAAATGCAGGTTACATTATGAGAGAGAAGAAAAACATGAAGACATAATTTCAGGATTGTTGGCCTTTTTTCCACCAGTTTTTAATATTTAGTAATATTATAAAACCTGCTGTACTAAAGACAAAAAAAGGCATAATTTTAAGGTTTATAGAAAAATTTTGCCAACACATTTATGACAATGAACACACTGTACATTCATATTGTCAACATTTTCTATAAATTAGAAAGGACGTTCAATACTTTGTTGCAACAATTTTGTTGTAACTTTATTGGAACAAAACGCACAGAAATTCTCTAAAGATCTTCAGACAGCGTCTTCCAAACCATGATCACTTCCATCTAGAAAGATAGGGCAGCAGATACGCAGGAACACCACTATTGGAAATTTCCCTCCAAGCCACTCACCATTCTGACTTGGAAATGTATCACCATTCCTTCAGTATCACTGGGTCAAAATCTGGAATTCCCTCCCTTAAGGGCCAGCCAGCGAGACTTAAGTTCTCTGAGTGAATGAAAAAATGCACCAAATTTTGAAATGGTCCCATTTGTAAAAATCCAAACAATAATGGAGTATCAAGCCAAATAGACAGATAACTTAATTGACTGAATATGGCTGCACATCAGGGCACTCAATCACTTAATTAAAAGAGTTAAAAAGTGTGAAATTCAGATTGACATACTTGATGGAGATGAAGTAGAATGCCCCCTCACCAGTATACAGTATATCTCAAGTCACTTCTGTGTGGTTTGTGTAACACCCAACAGCCATGCTAAGAGGGGCATCTACATGGGTCCTGAGAGTGCTGTAAGCATGTGAAGCCATGATGCCCTTTAGCCATCAGTCGATGTGGTACCTAACTTCCAAATTTGAAATATGTTGATCTATTGCTGAATTTGCTGGCACCCAAAGAACAAGTATTCAACTGCAAATGGGTCGAGTACTAAATGGGCTTAGTACTAAATTTACCGAAAAGATGTGGCATCCAACTTGTAAGGTAATTTTGAATAACGTTTTTTATTACAGCAGCTGGAAGCTATCAGAATTGTGTTTGGCTTTATTCCTGATGAAGGGCTTTTGCCTGAAACGTCGATTTCGAAGCTCCTTGGATGCTGCCTGAACTGCTGTGCTCTTCCAGCATCACTAATCCAGAATTTGGAGATTTAATGGCAAGTGTCTAGATGTGACAAGGGAGTACAGTTGGATGCTCACAAACTGGGCTGAATAAATGGGTGAGCATTTCAGACAGGCTGAAATGGGTGTGAGGGCTATAGTGGCAGCACCTCTGGGTCTACAATTTGACAGGGTTTTGGAGCAGAGAGTACAAAGAGGACCAATTCTATCAAACCAGATTCCAAGTTCATTCAAAGTTCTTACTGAACTCTTCTGAATTAAAACTCACCAGTGACTTCACCTTCCTGTTAGCAGCACCCAAACCTTTCCTCAAACAAGACCCAAATATTTTGACCCAGATTTTACTTTGTGCCTCCTCTCTGACAATTTTCCATTTTTATTTTCATATTTCTATTGTATATTGTCATGTAGGAATATTAATTGAAAGATGGAGTGCTAGTCAAGTTTTCAAGTGGCAGCCTACTCAGGAACATAACATTTGACAATGCATTAACTTTATTATTGCGTAGCAATATAGCAATTAATTTCAGAACAGAAATTTCATCAAGTGACTTCAAAAACATGTTTTCAAAAAAATGCTCTGAAGATTGGAAATTTAAACAGGGATCAAAATGTTTGTAATGTGCAGATCGTCTGAAATTTTTAAATGATAAAAATCAGGCTAATACTTCGTGTAAAATTCATTACGTCCACCTAGTGGTGGATTTTCTGTTCTTTTAAATCAATTTATTTCTGTGGGCCCAGCAGGGCTGTTTTGTACCTCTATAGCAGTTCTTACCAAACTGTTCATGAACATGATATCCTCCCAAACAAGCACCACACACTGGACCTTCACCAGGACAAAACCACTGACCTGCAGCCAGGGTAAGCTCACTAAAGCCTGAATTAGTCACATTGGGCGCAAGTGCTACCAATTCCATGCCCATTTGGTGCTGCCAAACTAAGACACATCCATTCCATAATGTTTCTTATGCATGACCATCTCATAAGAATGGTCATTTCCAAAGTAGTGATGAACATTTGCAGTTAGAATGTCAGAAGTAACGCAGTTAAACATTTTTTTATAACATTGTATGAAATAAAATGCACCACTAGAATAAGTTGAATGTCAATTTACAGTATGATTTAGTGACAACCCAAGCTACAATTTAACAATTCTCACACTCACATCCCCCACCCCAGACAGACAAAGACCCATATGCACACATATATTTTGTGTGGTGAATTTTTTTGTACTTGCAGAGTTACATTGCACTTTGCTCAAAAACTGCATACATTCATGTAGAACTCTGAGCTCAAAAACTGCATGAATTTATGTAAAACTCTGTTATCTCACTTTTTAGATTAGAATCAATCTAAACATCAGGTAATAGACAGAGAACACAGGGGGCTAACACCTTCAACGTATTGTCTAGCTATCACCATTGTTAACAGCTAACCCGAGAATGCAACTTTTAAAAAAAAGTTTTGTGATTTACACATGAAAGAAGTGAAACTATCACTGTATTCTAACAGATGAAACGCTTAACAATCAATTCTTCAATGTATAATTTCAGTTACATCACACTGCAAATTTTTGCTATAAATTCTGTGTTACGATCGAGCCCTCCACAATCACCTGATGAAGGAGCGTCGCTCCGAAAGCTAGTGTGCTTCCAATTAAACCTGTTGGACTATAACCTGGTGTTGTGTGATTTTTAACTTTGTACACCCCAGTCCAACACCGGCATCTCCGAATCATGGCTCTATTTGAAGGTAGTGGTAGATTTTACTGAAATACGTAAAAAGGAAAAGAAACTCCTCCATGTGCCAAGGTGTTTAATGGGCACGCTGGTCATCAAGTTCAACCCATGGCCATGTTATCTGGGCTGCAGTGATTTTCTGAAGGAGCATGTGTGATTATTTAAGAAGTTCAGGAAATTTAAATGAATTGATGGTCATTGTAAAGCCTGGTTTAATTTGAAAATTCGACTTTTATAAGTTTGTGTTAATGTTTTTGAACTCAGCACCAATACTGGTGTGAGAGGGGCACTCCCAATTGACACGTCCTGCACAGGAGAGGATACATAATACATAAGAATTAGGAGCAGGAGTAGGCCATCCAACCCTATCAGTCTGCTCGGCAATTCAATAACATCATTGCTGATCTTTTCATGGCCTCAGCTCGACTTACCCACCCTCCCATTGTAACCCTCAATTCCTTTGCTATTCAAAAAAAGCATCTATCTTAGCTTTAAAAACATTTACTGAGGAATCCTCAACTGCTTCACTGAGCAGGGAATTCCAGAGATTCACAACTCTCTGGGTAAAGAAGTTCCTCCTCAATTCAGTCCTAAATCTGCTCCCCCTAATTGTGAGGCTATGTCCTCTTGTTCTAGTTTCACCCACCAGTAGAAACATCCTCTCTACTCTATCTTATCTATCCCTTAGTAATTTTATGTTTCTATGAGAAGCGCCCCTCATTCTTCTAAATTTCAAAATAATCTCAGTCTACTCAGTCTCTCCTCGTAAACCAAGCCCTTCAACTCCAGAATCAACCTAGTGAACCTCTTCTGCACCCTCTCTAAGGCCAGCACATTCTTTCTCAAGTAAGGAGATGAAAACTCCACACAGTTCTCCAGGTGTGGCCTCACCAGCACCCTATAGAGCTGCAACATAACCTCCCTGTTTTTAAACTCAATTTGCCTTCCTAATTGCCTGTTGCACCTGCAGACCAAACATCTGTGGTTCATGCACAAAGGTACCCAGTTCCCTCTGCACAACTGCATGCTGTCATTTTTACTATTCAAGTAATAGTCCTTTTTACTGTTATTCCTACCAAAATGGGTGACTTCACATTTATTAATGTTGTACTCCATCTGCCAGACTTTTAACCGCTCACTGAATGAATCTATATTCCTCTGTGAAGTTTCACAGTCCTCAGCACACTGTGCTCTGCCACTCACCTTAGTGTCATCTGCAAACTTTAACACCCTACACATGGTCCCCACTGCAAATCATCTATGTGTAAATTGTGAATAATTGAGGTCCCAACACTGATTCCTGAGGGACACCACTGGTCACCAATTGCCAACCAGAAAAGCACTCATTTATCCCCATTCTTTCTTTCCTGTTAGTTAACCAATCCTGTATCCATGGTAACACATTACCAGTAACACCTTGTAACGTTATCTTATGCAGCAGCCTTTTATGCTGCACCTTTATGCAGCGCCTTTTGGAAATCTAGGTACACCACATCTACTGGGTTCCCCATTGTCTATCAAGCTCATAATGTCTTCATAGAATTCTAGAAGATTGGTTAAGCATGACCTGCCTTTCATGAACCAATGCTCCTTTTGTCTAACAGGACAATTTCTATCCAGATGTCTTGCTATTTCTTCCTTGATAATAGAATCAAGTTACAAATGGGGAGAGATGCCCTGTAGGTCACACAACAGAGGGTGATCTATGTTAACCTGTTACTCCAGAGAGAGCTGAAGTTACCTCATTTTTACCAGGTTTATTACTAGTGGAGGCTCCTTACCTCTCTTAAAAACTGTTCTCAGGATTTGTTTCACCCTCACTTCTTCGCCTCCCTTTGCACCACTATAATGTTATTCTTCCCCAAAAGCCTTGATAAAACCCTAGCACTTCAAAGTGATAGATTTCAAGATGTTCTAAAGACTTGAATTTTGGTTAGCCCTTTAATTGGGATGCATCCTTTGCAATTTGCTTTCTTCCACCACTGGTATTTTCCCTTTCTGAAGGGCTGGGGCTGTGAATAATCTTGAAAATGAACATACGCTGGAAAAATGACAACTATTTGCACTGGATCTTTCAAGTGTGATTTAAATGATCTCTTAAACATGTAGAACTGAATTCATACACAAACTTCAGTCCTTAAATTGTGTCTACTAGGAAGCCGTGCAATAGGCCATGTTACGGAAATAACGTGAAAAGCCAAGAAAAAATGCTCAACTCCTGTAATCTTAGCTGTGTGGAAACATTACTGATCACAAAGTAGAACATGATTTGTCTATGTAGTACCTAATTCAAAAGTAAAGTTTTTAATACATCCCATCTCATGTAAATCTTTACTTAAAATACATTTACATCTGTTCAAAATCTCTCCATGTTGAAGTTAACAAACACGCAAAATCTGACATTTGAAGTTCTGCCTAAAAAAACTGAATGTATACTACTGATAAAATTCGTAGAATTAAATAAAGTACTTACATCCTTATCAGAAGGTACACAGTGCTTTTCTTCTAAAGATTACAAGCTTCAGCCTGCTTCGCTGAGTATTTGGATTTGTAAAGGCCATTTCACTATGTTGATGGAGATTCACACTTTTTTTCAAAAGGTGATAAAGAAATATGGATCTCAGTCTGCTTTCTGAATAAATAACCATATCTCCTTCATGCCTTTTTCAGACTAATTTAAAGAATTGATAAATTTAAATATGTGATATATTCCATGGATTTACTTTTGTACCTCAAAGAATCATGATTAGTTTTGCAATGACATGCACTAGGTGCTTTGTTTGTGTCTTGTTAATTATCAGCTGTTTAGTGGGGGTTGAAAGATCACATGCAAGTTCACATTCTTTTGGAAGATAAAATGAGCAGCAGTAACATTCAATAAATTCTCTAATGTAGGCAGCATGGTGACTCAGTGGTTAGCACTGCTGCCTCACAGTACCAGGGTCCCAGGTTCGATTCCAGCCTTGGGCGACTGTCTGTGTGGAGTTTGCACATTCTCCCAGTGTCTGCATGGGTTTCCTCCGGATGCTCCGGTTTTCTCCCACAGTCCAAAGATGTTCAGCTCAGGTGATTTGGCCATGCTAAATTGCCCATAGTGTTAGGCGCATTAGTCAGAGGGAAATGGGACTGGGTGGGTTACTCTTCAGAGGGTCGGTGTGGACTTATTGGGCCGAAGGGCCTGTAGGGAATCTAATCTAATCTAAAATTTAAAGGCAGGGATGAGAATTTCTGTATTCATGGTCCCATACACTCCCTCTTATACAAAGGAGTTCTTGTTGTGTATAACACATAGAAGGTTAACATGGCAGCAAATCATCCATGACTATTCTCTTGTTTCGAGAAATCAGACATACAATCATCTGACTGCTTCACAACAAGCTGTTCTAGAATGGTCTAAAAACAGAGCCATAGAGTCATACAGCATGGAAACAGACCCTTTGATCTAACTTGTCCATGCCGACCATGTTTCCTCAACTGACCTAGTCCCATTTGCTGGTGTTTGGCCAGTATCCCTCTTAACCTTTCCTATTCATGTACTTGTCCAAATGTTTTTTAAATCCTGTAACCGTATCCACCTTTCCCACTTCCTCTGGCAGCTCATTCCATACACCCACCACCCTGTGTGTGAAAAGGTTGCACTTCAGGTCCCTTTTAAATCTTTCCCTTCCCAACTTAAATCTATGCCCTCTAAATATGGACCCAGCTACCCTGGGAAAATGACCTTGGCTGTTCACCTGATCTATGCCCCGCATGATTTTATAGACCTGTGTGAGGCCATCCCTCAACCTCCTATGTTCCAAGATAAATACTAGCCTCTCCTTACAACTCAAACCTTTCAATTTCTAAATATCTTTTGTACAACTCTCCAGATTCAAAACATCTTTTTTAAATGGCAGGGCAATCAAAATTGTACAAAGTATTACAAATTTGGCCTTACCAACGTCTTACACAGTCATAACGTGATGTCACAATTTCTGTACTCAATGCTCTGATGATGAAGTCAAATGCCTTCTTCACCATCCTGTCTACCCGTGACACCACTTTCAAGGAACTATGTACCTGCACCCCTAGGTTTCTCTGTTTGACACTTCCTAGGGCTCTACCATTAACTATGTAAGTCCTGCCCTGAATTAAACTCCACCTGCCATTCCTTGGCCCACTGTCTCAGTTGATCAAGATCCTACTGTACTCTTAGAAAGTGTTGTTCACTGTCCACTATACCACCAATTTTGATGTCAACCACAAACTTACTAACCATGCCTCCTATATTCTCATCCAAACTTTTTATATAAATGGCAAGCAACAGTGGATCCAGCACTCCTGGTCACAGCGTTCCAGTCTGAAAAACAATCCTCTACAACCACTCTGTGTGCTACTGCCAAAGCAATTTTATATCCAATTGGTTGGCTCTCCCTGTATCCCATGGGATCTAACCTTACCAACCAGATTACCTTGTGGTACCTTGTTGAAGGCCTTGCTAAAGTCCATCTTAACAGACCAAGGCACATAAATAGAAAGCAGGACAGAATATCAGCGCTTCACCGGAGGATCAGTGATGATGTTATCTCGCATGTGATGAAACCTCTGAAAACAAACCTACTAGCTCAGCAAACAAACTTACAACATGGGACATAACTTCCCATGTACAAAGCCACGCTCACTATTCCTAATCAGTCCTTGCCTTTTCAAATGCATCTAGGTCCTGTCTCTCAGAATCCTCCAACAACATGCAGCACAGTGGCTCAGTGGTTAACATTGCCACCTCACAGGGTCAGGAACCAGGTTTGATTCCAGCCTCAGGCGACTGTATGTGAGGAGTTTGCAAATTCTCCCCATGTCTGCATGGGTTTCCTCTGGGTGCTCCGGTTTCCTCCCACAATCCAAAGATGTGCAGGTCAGGTGGATTGGTCATGCTAAATTGCTCATAGTGTTCAGGGATGTGTAGGTTAGGTGCATTAGTCAGGGGAAATGTAGGGGGATGGGTCTGGGTGGGTAACTCTTTGGAGGGTCAGTGTGGACTTGTTGGGCTGAAGGGCCTGTTTCCACACTGTAGGGATTCTATGATTCTATGAATATACCCACCACTGATGTCAAACTCACCAGTCTATAATTCCTCACAGCCTTTCTTAAACAATTGCACAACATTAGCCACCCTCCAGTCTTTCAACACCTCAACTGTGCTGTCAATGATACAAATCTCTCCACTAAGGACCCCACAATTTGTTCCCTAGCTTCCCACAATGTATTTGGATACACTTGATTAGGATCTTTATGCATTTTAACAACTCCAATAACTCCTATGGACCCTTTTCAAGATATCTCCATTTATTTCCCCAAGTTCGCTAATGTTCATGACCTTCTCCACAGTAAACAGACTAGTCACTCTAGTGACGAAGCAGCCTTATGGTTCAGTAGGACTATGGTAATGGGAATTTTACTGAATAACACCAATGTATCTTTCAAAGCAATGTTTTGCCAGCTCCTACTCCCCCCACACAATCCCACCAGTGGATTATTGAATGAGTAGACAACATGCTACATATTGGAGCGGTTTGGGTTTGTTTCCTTGGAACAGAAATGGCTGAGGGATGACATAATTGATCCACACTGCAATGTGAGGAGTAGAGATAGCATGGACATAATGAGCCTAATGGCTCCCTCTGTGCTGTATCATTTTTAAGGTTCTATACTAGTTTGGCCAAATCTATGTTATGTTAGTGTGAATAGCCTCATAATACAGACTGAAAACTTGCTGATGTTCTGGATACTAAAACTGTGACAACAAGCTTTATATTGGCCTAGATTGGCATTAATGTTACACCAATGTCTTTAAAATGGGGTGGTGAGACTTTTGTTGAAACTTTATTGCTGGAACAGCACAGCAGGTCAGGCAGCATCCAGGGAACAGGAGATTCGACGTTTCGGGCACAGGCCCTTCTTCAGGAATGAGCAGAGAGTGTTCAGCAGGAGAAGATAAAAGGTAGGGAGGAGGGACATGGAGGAGGGGCGTTGGAAATGTGATAGGTGGAAAGAGGTCAAGGTGAGGGTGATAGGTCGGAGTAGGATGGAGGCGGAGAGGTCAAGAAGAAGACTGCAGGTCAGGAAGGCGGTGCCGGGCTGGAGGGATTCGGCTGAGACAAGGTGGGGGGAGGGGGGATGAAGAAACTGGTGAAGTCCAAGTTCATCCCCTGTGGTTGGAGGGTTCCCAGTCGGAAGATAAGACGCTCCTCCTCCGACCGTCGCGTTGTTGTGGTTTGGCGGTGGATGAGTCCAATGACCTGCATATCCTCGGTGGAGTGGGAGGGGGAGTTGAAATGCTGTGCTACAGGGTGGTTGGGTTGGTTCGTCCGGGTGGCCCAGAGGTGCTCTCTGAATCGCTCCGCAAGTAGGCGGCCTGTCTCCCCAATATAGAGGAGGCCACACCGGCTGCAGCGGATGCAGTAGATGATGTGGGTGGAGGTGCAGGTGAATCTGTGGCGGATATGGAAGTTTCCTTTGGGGCCTTGGAGAGAAGTGAGGGGGGAGGTGTGGGCGCAAGTGTTGCACCTCCTGCGGTTGCAAGGGAAGGTGCCGGGAGTGGAGGTTGGGTCGGTGGGGGGTGTGGATCTGACAAGGGAGTCGCGGAGGGAGTGGTCTCTACGGAAAGCTGATAGGGGAGGGGAGGGAAATATATCCTTGGTGCTGGGGTCTGTTTGGAGGTGGCGGAAGTGACGGCGGATGATGCGCTGTACATGGAGATTGGTGGGGTGGTAGGTGAGGACCAGTGGGGTTCTGTCCTGGTGGCGGTTGGAGGGGCGGGGCTCAAGGGCGGAGGAGCGGGAAGTGGAGGAGATGCGGTGGAGGGCACCGTCGACCACGTCGGGGGGGAAAATTGCGGTCCTTGAAGAAGGAGGCCATCTGTGTTGTACGTATTTTGAACTGGTCCTCCTGGGAGCAGATGCGGCGGAGACAAAGGAATTGGGAGAATGGGATGGCGTTTTTACAGGGGGCAGGATGGGAGGAGGTGTAGTCCAGGTAGCTGTGGGAGTCGGTTGGTTTGTAGTAGATGTCCGTGTTGATTCGGTCGCCTGAGATAGAAACAGAAAGGTCTAGGAAGGGGAGGGAGGAGTCCGAGACTGTCCAGGTGAATTTGAGGTCGGGGTGGAAGGTGTTAGTGTAGTGGATGAACTATTCAACCTCCTCGTGGGAGCACGAGGTAGCGCCGATACAGTCATCAATGTAGCGAAGGAAAAGATGGGGGGTGGGGCCAGTGTAGTTGCGGAAGATGGATTGTTCCACATACCCTACGAAGAGGCAGGCATAGCTGGGGCCCATGGCTACTCCTTTTGTTTGGAGAAAGTGGGAGGATTGGAAAGAAAAGTTGTTCAGGGTGAGGACCAGTTCGGTCAGTCGAAGGAGGGTGTCGGTGGAAGGGTACTGGGTGGTACGGCGGGAAAGGAAGAAGCGGAGTGCTTTGAGTCCTTCGTGATGGGGGATGGAGGTGTACAGGGACTGGATGTCCATGGTGAAGATGAGGCGTTGGGCACCGGGGAAGCGGAAATCCTGGAGGAGGTGGAGGGCGTGGGTGGTGTCACGAACGTAGGTGGGGAGTTCTTGGACTAATGGGGACAGGACCGTGTCGAGGTATGCCGAGATGAGTTCAGTTGGGCAGGAGCAGGCTGAGACGATGGGTCGTCCGGGGCAGTTAGGTTTGTGGATTTTGGGCAGGAGGTAGAAACGGGCGGTGCGGGGTTGTGGGACTATGAGGTTGGAGGCGGTGGATGGGAGGTCCCCTGAGGTGATGAGGTTATGGATGGTCTGGGAGATGATGGTTTGGTGGTGGGGGGTGGTGAGACTTTTGGTCTTGTTAACACAAAACATGAGTTCATGTCATGCCAGTTACAGCTCACTTAAGGAACACACTTATTTCATTTGGTAAACTATTTAATATGTAGTGACATCCCATTATAGATGAACGCAAGAGACAAAAGCAGATGCACCTGCTCTGACATTCAGTAATTTCAAATCCTGGTCTTAACTCCACCAATCTGCCAGTTTTTAAAAAACCCTTAGCCTCCCTTTTAATTCATGCATAAAGCCAAAAGTAAAGTCAGTACAGTCTTTCATCATAATCTCAGCTACCGCGGGAAATGAACCCACGCTAATGGCTGAGAATGTGAGGCTTCTGAGTCACTGAGCTATATATTTTGCCACAAGTGAGAGGAATTAAAACCTGCTTTAACTCCTGGTTAACTATAAAGCAGGACTCCTAGTTCATATTGATCATCCTAGATTTGACACTCATCTTGAAACTAAACCTCTAATTTCCTCTGGACCCAACATTGCACTCCACCAGAACCTGAATCTCCACCCACTGACAATGTCTGCACCCAACATATGTTTCAGATTCAATCAATAAGCACATCGACCTGGACCCAATATACCAGCCACTGCAATGGACAGCTGGAACTGACAACCGGAAGCGGCAGATTCAAACCACTACAAATGCCGGAGGAACGATCACAGAAGCGCTTCACAGGAGGCTCCCAAGCACTGAGGATGTCACCTAGACAGGGGACGAAACGTCTGCAACACAAATTCCCAGCTCGGCGAACAGAACCACAACAACCATGGGCGGCACGGTGGCACAGTGGTTAGCACTGCTGCCTCACAGCGCCAGAGACCCGGGTTCAATTCCCGCCTCAGGCGACTGACTGTGTGGAGTTTGCACGTTCTCCCCGTGTCTGCGTGGGTTTCCTCCGGGTGCTCCGGTTTCCTCCCATAGTCCAAAGATGTGCAGGTCAAGTGAATTGGCCATGCTAAATTGCCCATAGTGTTAGGTATAGGGATAAATGTAGGGGTATGGGTGGGTTGCGCTTCGGCGGGGCGGTGTGGACTTGTTGGGCCGAAGGGCCTGTTTCTACACTGTAATGTAATCTAATCTAATCTAATCTAAAACCAACTCAGTCAGCCTGAACTACAACCTGAAACCTGCCCAATGACCACTGCCTCCTTCTCCCCCTACTGTCTAATACTCACCCTCCCAAACAGCTTGGTATTATGCATTCAATCTTAAACATGAGCCATTCCCAAGTTCTCAGAAAAGTAGCAGGAATACATTATATAGGTCAAAGATTAGCATTTACTCAAAGCAGTAGATGAAATGTTTGCTCTGACTGTTTGAAGAGAGATTCTCATTGCCTGTCCTAAACTTCTCACATTAACAACATATTGAAACTAATAAGGTTACATACTCTGGAAGAATACAGAGCTGCTTCTAAAGTACTTTATTTGGCATTGATAATAAAAATCTTAGGTTTTGGTGAAGTCTGTATAGCAAAGAGTAGAAATAGACACCAGCAGATTGATTTGCTCCTCTTTGAGAAAACTAACTCTTATTTCCCAAATACCATGATTATTTACTGTTCAAATCACACGTTGACCAGACATTCCTGTACTAAACTTTGGAAGAACTGGGGCCATACAACTCACCAGAGAGTTCTTGCTTAATTTCAAGAGCCATATTATCCTTCCTTCAATATCCATTTTAAAGCCATATCTCAATAGTAGTGTGGCATGGAATTAGTTAGATTACAATGGAGAAATTTTCACTGAGTATTTCTGAAAACAATCATGCTATGTCGCTCTTCAGAAATTATAATCATGTTTGAAGCAACAAAAAACTTACCGTAGAGTTTCCAGTTTAAATTGTTCTAAAAAATTCCAGACTGTTATCTACATTTATTCTCTTTAATTTCAAAATTGACAGTTTGAAGCAAGAATTTTATCAATATTCAATACTCACTTAAATATTTTCTTTCAAAAGTAGTCATGATTTGGAGATGCTGGTGTTAGACTGGGGTGTACAAAGTGACAAATCACACAACACCAGGTTATAGTCCAACAGGGTTAATTGGAAGCATTAGCTTTCGGAGTGCCTCTTCTTCATCATCCTGACTATAAAATGAACTCAGGCAAACATATAACCCCAACTTATTCATCTACTGCATTTTAATGCTAGAGTGTGGACTAAGAATCAATAATGAAAATTCCCTACTGATATTACCTGCAATTCTTGTTTTTTTTAGGAGCTTTACAGCTAATTAAACAGTTTTGAAGCATAATTAGATGCAAATAAAAATATTAAAAATCTTCATTGCAGTCTTCATGGGCAATTGTGGCAGAATGAACTTATTTCTGGCAGCAGCTCCTGCCAATGCACAATCCTAATAAGGAAGAGAGCAAAGGGATAATTAAGTGATAACTTTGCTTTCTGTGGAGAGTGCATGACATTATGTAACTTGGCTATCATTTGCTGAATAAATGATGTGACGATCGAAATGGCAAAATTACTTCTTTTACCCTGAAGCAAAACAAAAATCACTCACAAAAACAAACTTTCTTTGTGGGAGACTATTTTGAATCAACACTTTCATGGCTCCTTTAGATGTAGAAAATTTCAGATATATAAGTGAGAAACTGTGTCAGTGGTTTTCATCAGTAATAATATTTTACACAATGAGTTCCCAGCCTTGCTCAGCGACATTAGCGGTGGTATTAGCAATGGCAGGTTTTACGGAAAGAATTCTAAACTCCTTGATACTATAAATCATCCTATAATTGGCTTAATATTCCATAGAAAAAGCTGTACTGCAGTGGTCTCAGCTGACAACTCATGAAAAAAAGACTGTAATGTTGCTGGTCCCCTTAAAGATCTATTACAAAAGGCCTTTCCTCTTAAAATGTCTGACAAATATAGCTGAATTAATTTATTAAAAAAGATAACATTAGGACATATGCATGAAGAAAGATTAAGCTTCTGGGTTATGGATATACAGTTGTTTAAAAGGATTGAACAATAGCTGTAAACATTTCTTCAGAACTCTATCATGAGGAAATAATCACTTCTGAAAAATACTTCTACGTAATCAATTGAAAGCCAAATTTTGTTTATGTCAACTGTTGGAAAAGGAAAATTGAGATGAACAACAATTCCACATAAACCTTTATTGAAGTAAATATATTATGTATTGCCAGAAAACAAAACACATTGAAGCTTTTCCTCTTTCACAAGAATATAAATTCAACTGAAAAACCAACCTTGATACTCCATGAGAGGAGTGCATTGATTGGCTGGCAAATTATCTCCAATTGGTAGAGGCGTTGCCATTGAAAATTCACCCATTAATGTTAATTAAACATTAAAAATCAAGCTTTGTTAAATTATAAATCAGGGAGGTTGACTGGGGCCTTGACTCGTAAGGCTCTGAGAGGCTGTTTTCCCCAGGGGAAGAGACCAGGACCAGAAGCTGTAATCCCAGATTAAAGGGGTAGTCCACGTAGAATAGAGATAAGGAATTTCTTCTGTTTGAAGATAGTGAATCTGTGAAATTCCTTACTGCAGAGGGCTGTCAAGATTGGGTTGTTAAGTATATTAAAGGCTGAGATAGACAGATACTTAATCAGTGAGGTGACAAAAAGTTATACAGAAAAAGCAGAACAGGGCAGAGCAGTAGATGTGATCTATATGGACTTCAGTAAGGCGTTCGACAAGGTTCCCCATGGGAGACTGGTTAACAAGGTTAGATCTCATAGAATACAGGGAGAACTTGCCATTTGAATAAAGAACTAGCTCAAAGGTAGAAGACAGAGGGTGGTGGTGGAGTTTTTCAGACTGGAGGCCTGTGACCAGTGAGTGTCACAAGGATTGGTGCTGGGTCCACTACTTTTCATCATTTATATAAATGATTTGGATGTGAGCATAAGAGTATAGTTAGTAAGTTTGCAGATGACACCAAAATTGGATGTATAGTGGACAGCCAAGAAGGTTACCTCAGATTACAATGGGATCTTGATCTGATGGGCTAATGGGCTGAGAAGTGGCAGATGGAGTTTAATTCAGATAAATGCGAGGTGCTGCATTTTGGGAAAGCAAATCTTAGCAGGACTTATACACTTAATGACAAAACAAATTCAATGGGCTGAACGGCCTATTTCTGCTTCTCGTCTTATACTCTCCAATTAGTCAGGAGATTGCCCTGAAAGGTGAACCAGCTAATGGCTCTCACTTACTTTAAGTTGAAACAGGCGCAGTGCATGTACAACATTTCTCTGTCTGCAAAAGAACAGGGCCCTGTGCATAAATGCATGTAGCTACTAGTGCATGCAATTGTGCCACAGAGCATACCTGATTGACAACATAATTCCTCACACATTCTGGATTATCCAGGAAATGTTGTTCAATTGCAGAATGAATAGAAATGTCACATACTGCATTGCAAGTTTTGCAAGCACTGGATAATAGGGCTTGGCCAGCACCTTGCTTGATGCAAACAGCTAAACAGTTAAACTTCTGGATATGATCTGCCAGATAAGACTTAGTATTCTTATTCATGGTTTCTGGGATCTTTTACATTCACCAGTGAAGACAGACAGGCCTCAGTTTGATACCCAACCCAAAGATTGCAGAAGTGAAGAGCCTTGCAGTGAATGCAAATCCTGGCCAACTGGCAAGAATTCCATCCCAAAACATTCCCAATAAATTCCCTGAACCACCAATACTGGATCAGTTCCAATGTTTCCAAAACCGTAATGCATATATACATTTCTTGTAACCTCCCCCCAACTTTCTAAGTGCGACAATTTTAGGTTGATGACCCTTCATCGATAGAGGAAAGATTTTCTTCCTGGTCATTAATATTAGGCATTCCTCTTTAAACGCTCTATGTCTTTTGTATGCTGGTGGAAAATTCACAGCATTTTGAACCTCTATCTATAAAGTAGTTTCCTATCTGTGGCACCATTTTGGTGAATTGATGCAATATGTTCCACATAATTTTAATGCGGTTCCTAAAATGGAGCACTGAAATGTGCATTGTTCTCGCCTTGAGGTCTCAAACCTGCCTTCAAATTTATATAGACCTCTTTCTTTTTATATTCTATGCTCCTTCTTATAATTCCAATAAGTTTTTGATATTTTTACAACTTTATCTACCTGCACTCAAACTTTTAAGGATTTAAACATTTCAGCCTTTGGATTTCTTTGTCCACCCATACATTGCAATCACCCCATTTCATGTAAAAATCTCTCCTGCTCATTTTTCACCACAAAATGTATTAGTTCACTTATGTATAGTTAATTTTCTCAAATATGAAATGATTTACATTAATAGAGTAGAAAACTTTTTCTTGTGCAATTATTGGGCAGCAAGTAACATCAGTTCAACTGAACTTCAAATTGTGTAAGACACAATTCATGGTACTATACTAATCACTATTTGTCACTTTGGATCAGTTTGCAGCAGAACCAAAACATCAGGAAATTAATAATAATAGAAACAAATTGAAAAGCAGTTCATTTTTCAGGACTCAAGACCTTTGGGATCAGCCAGTTTATAAATCCATAATAAAAAGCTGGTTACCAATGGCTACATATATAATTTGATTGGAATAAATATATATACTGTAAAAGCATTCCAAAAAATATAATTTTTAAACAGGTATGACTAATTATTAAATGACCAATGAAAGGTGAGCATTTTAACAACCAACCTCCTTGTTCACGCTCAATGAAAAGAGGACTGGTTAATAGACTGCTCAGAAAATTAGCATCTGTAATAAATAAAAAGGGCCCTGTGCACTGCTTCCCTATGGAATCTTCCCAGCTTTCCACGCACACATAACAATATTAATATAACCTTGACTGGAGGTTTAAGCTTTATACACAGAATTAAGACTATCATCTCCTCTGAATAAACTAAGGCAATATAATTCAATGGGTTAAACACAATATTTGTGCTGCTTGATGTTTGATCTGTGATTATTTATCCACCACAGAAACTCATCCCTTCAGGTGGGAGGACATCCCACTGAGTCAAAGTTAATTCAACACTTGGTGTTGCTGTAGTTCTACTGGTGAATACACAGTGCATTTGAAGAGAATAAAATCAGAATTAAACAGCATCAATACAGGCTATTTGGCCCATCATGCCTGTGCCAGAGTTTTGGAAGTGCTGTCTCATTGTTTATACATTCATGATCTTTTCTCATAGCCTAATAATTTTTCCTTATTCAATCAATTTTCCAATGCCTTTTTGGAAGTTATTATTAACGATGCTTCTACCATTATTTTAAGCCATGTCTTACAGATTGTGCCATTATGCCAAGTAGTTTTGTCCTTTGTGTTGGACCATCTCCAGTTCTTTTGTCAATCATCTCACATTCAAATCTATATCCTTTCGTTACTGACCCTTCAGGCACTGGAACCCTTTTTCTCATTAATTACTCCACCAACTCCTTCATACGTCTGGACTCTTCTATTAAATCTGTAACCTTCTCTGCTCTCAGTAGAACAATCCAGTTTCTCTAGTCTATTCATTCTCACATTCTAGTATTTTTTTTCTGCCCCTGAAAGCTTTGGCATTGTTACTAAAGAATAATGCAACATGTCCTCTTGAAGTCTGTTTCTATTGTCCTCATTGTTTACATTGAATATCATGTCATCTGCAAGGTTTGCAATTATGCCTTGTCATTACCATATATCAAAAAGAATAGAGGTCCTAATACTATTGCTCCAGACTCAAAATCAACTATTCACCATTACTCTATTATGTATCCTGGTTCCATGCTGCAAGTGACTCTTTAATCTCATGGGTTTCAATTTTGCTAATAGGTCTGCTACCCAACATAATACTGAACATGTCTTGTAAGTCCATTTACACAAGATGAACTGCAATGCCCTTATCCAGCCTCTTCAACATTGCATCCAACTATTCAATAAAGGCTGTCAAATACAATTTATTTCAACAAATTGCCTTTCCTGTCAGTTATTAGCCCATGTTTTCTAGATGACAAATGATTTTGCCTGGGCTTCTGTTCTCATTGTTTCTCCTTGCCAAAATGAAGATTAACGATATGCCAACTGTGCTGAGGTTTGGGAAAATTGATCCTATAGCTTTTATCCCTCCAAAACTTCTATCTGTACTCTCCTGAACAATGCAGGGGCAGAAGAATTTTCTGCTTTGAGCTTTGCCAACCTTTTGAGTACCTCCTCTAACCGTTTCAATCCAATTGCTCTACTATTTCCCGTGACATAGGCATTAACCTTCTTCAGCAAAACCAAATGCAAATCACTAATTTATCACCGAGATGTGCCCTCTCAATAAGATAAGACCTTTTTGATCTGTAAACTTTCTATCCTTCATTTGGCTATCTTTATGCTATTTGTGTAAAACCTCTAGATGCCCTTTAATGCTATTTATTTTCACACAGTCTATTTCTTACCTTTATTTCCTTTGAGCTGTCCTTTATACTGAGTAAACTAGATAACCAAACTGAATGCACTGCAATGTCATTAGCGTCATTTTATCTTTGTATTATAATGACAAATTCTTCAGCATCAGGAAGCTTGAGCTTTGAAAGTGCTCTATCCTTTGACTAACCTTGCATCAATGAGTTTAGTCTGTACCCTATCTATCTTCTTTTTGAAGGACTTTAATTGCCCAATTGCCCACCAATCTGCCTTTCAACATGACTGGAACAGGGTCTCATTTTTGAATTTAGCAAGAACAACATTTGATTTAATAAACCAGTTAAAATTACATTTAAAATCAATTCGGGGATGAAATTCATGAAGTTTCTCTGTTAGCATTGTATAATCTACGGTGTCACCAAGAATCTATCCAAGGCTCCTCCTAGTTCTTCTCCTTAGTGGCAACAGTCAAAAATACAAGCTTTTACAGGTACAATGGCACAGCACAGTTGTACCTCACCACCATCTCTCAGCCTTGTTAGGACTGTTTGTTCACATTCAGTGTTTGATCAGAAATTTCCTCCAATTATGTATTGAGAGGCCTAAAACTATTTTCTCCAATCCCTGTTCCAAACTTGTTTCTGAGCTACTGGTTCCAAATTTTACAAATGATTTAATCAAATTTCACAAAGTTACTTTATAAATTTGGGATCATTTAACTACGCTACATAAACATCAAGGAGTAGCTGGTGTGGGTACAGAGCCACTTAGGCTGTAAGAGCTCAAAGTATATGACGAGTTTTATTCTGTATCTCAGGCTCTATCTCTGATCAACAAGTAAAAGGGTTCAGGAAATGGATAATATTCTGACATCACTCAACAAACAGAAAACAATATGAAACAATAATCTACACATTGGGCAGAAAAAAGTACTATTAAGATAATATATACACATAAATAAATAATTGAGTCAGTGGCTGTTGATTTACAATATTTATCAACTTGATGCTGATGCTTGCTCATCAAGCCAACACTTTGGATAATATTAACCAAACAGAACTGCAGATGCTGGAAATCTGAAGCAAAACAGAAATTGCTGGAGAAATTCAGCAGGTCTGGCACAGCACCTGTAGAGAGAAAGCAGAGTCAATGTTTCAGGTTCAGAGACCCTTCTATAATATGATGGCTATACTCCACTGACAAGGAGCTGTAGAGGTGAAAACCCATGAACAGCTGGCAATTAATGGCACTGCTATATTAGCATATTGTAGGGGTGTCTCCCAGTGGGTCAGCCAATCTAGTGAAACACCTACCCAACGCATACAAGAACATCAAGCCAAAAACCCTTAGGGATGTTCGTCATTACTAGGAAAGGAAGGTCAATTCTAGTTGACAGTTCAGAGGGCTGGGGAAGTTCATCAATGTGACGGTGTCATAGGGAGATTGTGGGAAAGTCAAAGGTTTCCTTGAGAGAATCTTTGCTCCTCCTGACCAATAGGGATGGAAAAAGGAATTACTTACCTTTGGGAGTTGGCATATCCTATCACGGAGTTGTTGCTGGGAATTCCAACGGTTGTGAATCCTCTTCAATTATTACTGAATTTGAGTTTAAGTTGTGATACCAATAACCTGATCAACTTTTTTTTAAAATTAACCTATTTTTCTAATTAACCTGATCAGAGATGTTATTACACATCTCTGGAGAAGGTGGGACTTGAACCTGGGTCTCTCAGACCAGGGGTAGTGACAGTACCACTGTGCCCTCCTTATCAATATCATTTCCTCTGCAACTCCCTTGTTAGGTCCATGCCCCCGTCCAACCCACCCTCTACTCCCTGCACCTTCTCTTGCTACCACATGAAGTGGAAAACCTGCGCGCACACCTACCCCCTCACCTCCATCAAAGGCCCCAAAGGATCCTTCCACATCCAGCAGAGATTTTCCTGCACCTCCAAACACCTCATCTACTGTGTTCGTTGCTCTCGATGTGGTCTCCTCCACGTTGGGGAGACAGGATGCCATCTTGTGGAATGTTTCAGAGAACATCTCTAGGACACGTGCACGAAATAACCCCTCTGCCCTTTTGCGGATCACTTCAACCCCCTCCCAATCCATCAAGGTCATGCAAGTCCTGGGTCTCATCCATTGCCAAATCCTTGCCACTTGACTTGAGGAAGAACACCTCATATCTTCTGCCTTGGGACCCTCCAACCACATGGAATCATTGTCGATTTCACCAGTTTCTTCATCTCTCCTCCCCCCATCTTATCCAAGAGCCAACCCTCCAACCTTGCACTACCCTACCTGTCCACCTTCCTTCCCACTTATCCGCTCCACCCTTCACTCTGATGGATCACCATCACCCCACCTTCATCTACCTATTGCATTCCTAGCTATCTTCCCCAAGCCCCACCCCTTCCATATATCTCTCAGCCCCTTGGGTCTCTCCCACACTCCTGATAAAGAGCTTATGCTTGAAACGTTGACTCTCCTGCTCCTCAGATGCTGCCTGACCGGCTGCACTTTTCCATCACCACACTTTTTGACACTTATTACGTCAGTATGTTAATTAAGTCCCACCTGGCTTTTGCAGGAACCCTGTCCTAGGGATGATTTCCACATTTTAAACTGCCAAGAGATAGGAATGGGGTCAGGTCAACCAATCTTGAGAATTTAACCACCATCAGGTGAGAGGGGATTAAACTCAAGGCCATCATCTTATGCAAACTATAGCTGACACTAGAAGATATATAATTACAAGGCGGATACCAATAAACTTTGTGGGACATCAACAAGTGGATTAGATTAGATTAGATTACTTGCAGTGTGGAAACAGGCCCTTCGGCCCAACAATTCCACACTGACCCTCCAAAGAGCAACCAAGCCAGACCCATTCCCCTATACCTAATACTATAGGCAATTTAGCATGGCCAATTCACCTGACCTGCACATCTTTGTGATTGTGGGAGGAAACCGGAGCACCCGGAGGAAACCCACGCAGACACGGGGAGAATGTGCAAACTCCACACAGTCAGTTGCCAGAGGCAGGAATTGAACCCGGGTCTCTGGCGCTGTGAGGCAGCAGTGCTAACCACTGTGCCACCATGCTGCCCACTGAGTGGATGAAACAGGCAAATAACAAATGAAACCTAATACAGAGAAGTGGAAAATGGGAAGAGGAAGATTGAGAAGAGGTAAACATAAATAAAATACATAATTTTAAAAGAGGTCGTAGAAACAGAAACCTATAGTTATATGCACACACACATCACTGAAGGTGATAGGGCAGGTTGGGTAAATGATTAATAAGGCAGGCAAGATCTCATGCTTTATAAACAGAAGCAGAAAGTAGAAAAAACAAAAGTTATAAAGAATCTTGTTAATACTTCACTTCAAGCCAAATCAGACTGTGTCCATTTTTGGGCAGTTTTTTCTGCAAAGATGTGAATGCTTTGGAGAGCATGCAGGAAAACAGTAGGCAGAGATAAATTATTACTATGATTAAAGGACCCAAGGTACACATAAAGGTGAGTGACAAAAGATCCAACAGCAACAAGTGATGAAACGTTTTGACACTACAAGTGGTGATGATTTCAAATGAACTATCTGGGACATGTTAAAGGCAGAGCTTATCAAAGCTTTCAAAAGGCAACTGGGATAAGCAGTTAAAGAAAGAGATTTGCACATTTAAAAAGGGAAAGAATGGAAAATTGGGACTAGTAGAACTGCTTTAGCAAATAATTGACTAATTTCTGTGTTGTTTGTCATTCTGTGATTCTTTGTTGGGTTTGAATACATATCAGTCAAGTGAAAGGAAAAACAGGCTCAAGCAGCTAAATAGTCTGTGCCTCTTGCTGTTACTTTCCTAGTAGATAACCTTAATAATTTTGCATGATAAATTAACTTTTCTGATAGAAACTGTTGGCGTATTTGCAAACTTTATATATCCTACAAAAAAAATATTCAATTTCAGCTTTAATGAACTTTTCTTGATTCACTGTACAATTAAATGCAAGCTGAAACAGAAAATATAATGAATTGTATGGTAAAAATTAAAAAGTGCGTATTACTCAAGGATATTTTATCTTGGTTTGAAACTGAATATGCTGTGTTCTTGTAGCTAAAATAGCAGTTTGTTGATATTCACCAAGGTCCATCATTGTCATTTTGAACAGTGGCTGCTTTCCACAACCAATAGTCAGCTCAGCCAGACTGCAATTATTATCTAGCTTTTCTCCCCCTTTTTTCCTATACAGCTGTTTCTCAGTTAGAACAAATTTAATTATTCGCCAAATACTTTTCTGTGCTCACAGACTCCTGATTTGGCTGTGGCACTATCCCCCACTGTGGAAGCTTGGCTATTAACCATATGTTTTGTTTTAAAAAACAAACAAATATAGAGCTAACCAGAACAAATTTGACTATATTGCTTCCATTATCTTAGAAATATTTGTCCCTTCTTTTCACTCATCATCAGTTTGTTAATTTTAACACAGTTTAACACAGTTAAATACAAATCCAAAGTTTTGGCTTAAATCCTTGCCACTGATGCAATTAAACTTGGGGAATTACGTGACTTTGTAGATTAACTAGAAAGTTCCTCAATTTTCACTCTGGGGTAGGTCAGGTGCAGGACAGAGTTGAGTCCCCTTGAAGAAGATTGGAAGCTTCCACACAGGTGACTGAGTGACAAGATGGGCTAGTTTAAAAAAAAACACCTTGGGGGTCTTTTCAGCTTCCTTGTTAATCTTTTTTTTATCATTGAGCCCTCACACCTCAAAACCTATCATCTCCCATCCACTTCCCACATTACCTTGCAACTAATGCAGACTCCCACCCTCTCAAAATCATTCTTTTCCCTTAAACCCTATATGCAAATCCATCCAGCACTGGCCATACGTGCCTGTAAGGTATGTTGAGATTAAAGTCTAAATGTCTACTCCACATTAAAATTACACGCATTCATTAAAGTGCAAATTGAGACTTTTACATTTGAAATGCTTAACAGCTTATGTAAACAAGCAAGCTTCTATTCATAATCCTGTATCAAAATCAACTAATCACTTAATAAACTTATAAGTCAATCAAAGTGTAAACTTAGGATCCCTGGCTGAGAGAATGATAGGTTGTGGAGAACAGCTACTGTTCATAATGACAATGATAGACCTAAGGGAACATCAACAAACTGCTATTTTAACTACAAGAACACACTATATTCAAATCTTACTGATATAAGCAATTTTTTTTTAAATGTAAAGGAATGGAGATTTGAATTACTTTAAATTCTGATGGTTTTACAGAACTTGTGGCCATCCAGAGCATTTTTATCTCCTCTAACAATGTGACATCTGCATTGCAGGTTAAGGCTTGTGCTACAACAAAAGTGGAAGCTTGTTTGAACTCAGTGGAGAGTTTAAAATGGTGCTGTGGAGTTCTGGTTGCTTCATGGGACAGTCTCGCTGGGACAGTCTCATTTTCCTGTACTAGCAAAGATAGGATCGACTGGAAATGGAGACAGGACTTCCACATCGGAGTCCTATCACTACTTATTAAATGGTCTGCAAAATCTCCACGAATTTGACAAAAAAAAACTCTACCTTTATCTCTACAGTTAATGACTAAAGTGAGAAATAAAACACAATAACAGAAAGATAGACTTAGATTTGTAAAGTGCATTTCATGATCATCTGGCATTTCAAATTGCTATCAGTGCAGAGAGTGGAATGAATTACAGCCAATTTGCATACAGTATTTTGCCATAAGAACTGAAGAACTAGGAGTAGGAAGATGCCATTCATCTCCTTGAGCCTGCTCTGACATTCAATATGATCATTGCTGATCTCATCTCGGTCTCAACTCCACCTTCCTGTCCACTCACCATAACGCTTTAACCCATTACTAATTAAAAATCTATCTCCTCAAATTTATTCAATGTTCCAGCACTCACCACACTCTGGGTTGGTAAATTCAACTGTTAAAAATCATACAACACCAGGTTATAGTCCAACAGGTTTATTTAGAAGCAAATAAATCTGTTGGACTATAACCTGGTGTTACGGGATTTTTAACTTTGTACACCCCGGTCCAACACCAGCGTCTCTAAATCATAAATTCAACTGATTCACGATCCTTTGATAAAAGTAATATCTTCTCATGTTTTAAATCTGGTAACCCTTATCCTAAAATTATGACCTCTCATTCCAGATTACCCCATGAGAAAACATCCTTTTTACATTTACTTTGTCAACCCCCTTTAGCATAATCTATACCTCAATTTCGATCTCCTCTCATTCTTTTAAACTCAAGAGTGTGTGGACCAAAACTGTTCAATCTTTCTTTATAAGACAAACCCTTCAGGTCTGGAATCAATCTAGTAAACCTCCCCTGAACTACTCACAATACAATTATTGGAAGAGAAATGTAAGAGAACCAAAATTGCACGATCTCACGAATACCTTGTACAGTTGCAGCAACACTTCCTTAATTCTGTACTCTTACGGAACATAGAACATTACAGCGCTTTTCAGGCCCTTCAGCCCTCAATGTTGTGCTGACCTGTGAAACCAATTTGAAGTCCATCTAACTTACACTATTCAATTTTCATCCATATGTTTATCCAATTACCATTTAAATGCCTGTAAAGTTGGTGAGTCTACTACTGTTGCAGGCAGGGCATTCCAGGCTCCTACTACTCTGAGTAAATAAACTATCCCTGATATCCATCTTAAATTTATCACCCCTCAATTTAAAGCATTATCTCCTCGTGTTAGCCTTCACCATCCTAGGTAAAAGGCTCTCACTGTTCAAACTATCTAACCCTCTGATGATCTTATACGTCTCGATTAAGTCGCCTCTTAACCTTCTGCTCTCTAACAAAAACACCCTCAGTTCCCTCAGCCTTTCCTCATAAGACTTTCCCTCCATATCAGGCAACATCCTAGTAAATCTCCTCTGAACCCTTTCCAAGCTTCCACATCCTTCCTGAAATGCAGTGACCAGTACTGTACGCAATACTCCAAGTGTGGCTGCACCAAAGTTTTGTACAGCTGCAGCATGACCTCATAGTTCCAAAACTCGATCCCTCTACTTATAAAAGCTAACATACCGTATGCCTTCTTAACAATCCTATCAACCTGGGTGACAACTTTGAGGGATCTATGTACATGGACACCAAGGTCTCTCTGCTCATCTACACTACCAAGAATCTTACCATTCATCCATTACTCTGCTTTCCTGTTACTCATACCAAAGTGAATCACTTCACACTTTTCTGCATTAAACTCCATTTGCCATTTCTCAGCCCAGCTCTGCAGACTATGTCCCTCTATGACCTACAACATCCTTAGTCACTATCCACAACTCTACCTACCTTAGTCTCATCTGCAAACTTACTAACCCGTCCTTCTTTGCCCTCATCCAGGTAGT